>NC_086097.1:137929120-137986888 GCF_963921235.1 Mobula hypostoma
TGCCCTCTTCTCATTGCTACCATCAGGAAGGAGGTACAGGAGCCTGAAGGCACACACTCAGTGATTCAGGAACAGCTTCTTCCCCTCTGCCATCAGATTTCTGGATGAGCATTGAACCTATGAACACTACCTCACTTCATTTAAAAAAATTTTTGCGCCAATTTAATTTAATTTAGTTTATTTCCTCTCCTCATCTCTCCTCTCCCCACCTCCCCTCCCCACTATGTCAACAGCTGCTTTAAGTTTATGAACTCCGGAACAAAAATGATTTTCCTAATTTGCTCAATCCAAATATTTTACAACACTGAGCACCTCTTTGGTCGCCACCTAACACCCTTTGCTTCACCGACCTCGGACTGAGCTTCCTCAATCACTCCTCACCTCAGAATAATGTGGTAAATCTCCTCCGAAGAGCCTTGACATCCTTCCCAAGGGGTGGTGCCAGAATGTGATCATTACTCCATCTGTACAGGGTTATGTTCATGGTATCTGCTTTGCATTCAATCAATATTCACAAAGGCAAATACCTTGCCCTTAACCTCCATATCAGCTTCATTGATAGCAATGAAGAATGGTGATTGTACATCTCTGTTCCTCAAGATTTAGATTCAACTTTCTCTCTGTGCTGTCCCTCTCGCAGTGCGTTATGTTTATCTGCATTAACTTGCAATTAGAACATTCCTGCCAAATTCTTAGCATAGGAACCTTTTCCATATCTGGGGTGGCAGGGATCAGAGAGATAACAAATGAGAACTGTCCACTCTATAAGCTCATGCTACCTGGGGCACAGTGATGTCAATAGGAGCCCATTCAATTCTGGGCCATAGGTTAGTAGGATTGCTAACTGGTCTCTATACATTAGAAGAACATGCTGGAAAAAAGGGTGGAATGAAGTTGAGTGATTCTTCTGACCAGAAGCTTTTCCTCTCTTCTTCTCTCCTTTCATTTTGCCTCCACTTATCCCCCTTAACTGTTCTCTCTCCTCCCTCCTCTTCCCTACTCTCCTCTCCTCTCACCTCAACCCAATTCCTCCTCTCTTTATTCCTTTCTCTCTTCCTGTACTCTTCCTTCTCTCCTCCTCTCCTCTCCTTTCTCTTCTCTCCTCCTACCCCTCTCCTCTCTACTCCGCTCTCCCCCTCTCGCCCCCCTCCCTCCAACAGTCTCCTCCTTTAGTTTATAAACACCACATGCTCACGCAGATTCGTCACTGTTTTTCTGCGAGGATGAGGCTAGCATATCTCGATTAATCACACAGACTGCGTGCACCACACAGGGTTGGTGGTGCCAGTGTTTACTGTCAGTAAGTGAGGCACTTTTGTGGAAGGTAAGGGAAAGCATGAAGTATGAGCTATCTCCCAGTTGGGTTTTTGTCTTTTTGACTTCAGTGTTCTGCGATTCTCAGGTCAACTTGCTGCTTTGCTGTTGCCATGAGATACTCTAAACCAGGGGTTCCCAACCTGGGTCCATGGACCCCTCAGCTAATGGCAAGGGTCCATAAAAAACATTGCCAATCCTTGTAAGGAGAAGTATTCCTTTTGACTATGACGTTGAAATCTGTGACCCTTTTACTGGATGGATGAAGGCATTTGGGAAATAGAAACACCACTCTCTGCAGGTTCCATCCAGATCACACACCAAGCTGATCTGGAGGCACACACAGTGGCCACTTTATTAGACACACCTGTACACCTGCTCGCTAATGCAAATCAGCCAATCACGTGACAGCGGCTCAATGCATAAAAGCATCCAGACATGGTCAGGAGATCAGTTGCTGTTCAGACCAAGCATCTGAGTGGTAAGAAAAATTGTGAGAAAAACAAGAAACATCCAGTGAGTGTGCAAAAATGCCTTCTTAATGAGAGAGGTCAGAGGAGAATGACCAGACTTGTTCAAGCTGACAGTAACGCAAATAACCACGTTATATTGGTACTGTTCAGACAAGCATCTCTGACCGCACAACAGTGCCCACTGAGTGTATTATTTATAGGGATCCATCAGTCTCGTGAGACCATAGATTTGCGCCTTGGGCAAGGTTGTATGGAAGACCGGCAGTTGCCCATGCTGCAAGTCTCCCCTCTCCACGACGCCGATGTTGTCCAAGGGAAGGAGAAGGGCCGATACAGCTGGCACTGGTGTCGTCACAGAGCAATGTGTGGTTAAGTGCCTTGCTCAAGAACACAACACGCTGCCTCAGCCAAGGCTCGAACTAGCGACCTTCAGATCACTAGACCACTGCCTTAAGCACTTGGCCACACGCCAACACACCACTGACTGTATATCACCACTGCATCTTGAATCTAGATACTTGACCTCCCTCCCCAACAGCATGGACGACAGCAGTTTAAGAAGGTGCCTCATTTCCACATTTCACAGGACAGTTAGGAACACTGAGTGAATAGTGGCTTACTGGAGATGGCTACAGTCCGAGTTTTGATCACTGCCCTTCTGGCTCAGGGATGAGCGTTCTCTGGACTAAAACATAGCTGCCTCATGACATTGACACAGTGAAGCGATTAGGTAAAAGTACTAAGTTTCTATATCGTGTGGATTTTCAACGTGGAAACACACAGAAAGCTGAGGGTAGTTTACGACGATCTGTTACGTTTTCTAAACACTTTCTTTGTCAGTGATTGCCTGAGGCTTCAAAGGGAAATCTTGTCAGCATGAATTAAGGATCAATGTGATGTAAAGGAGCCAAATTAACATGGACACAGTTAGAAATGATTTTGTCCTAATTACTGATCATGGGCAATTGACACTGAATCTCCCACAGGTGATGAGTAAACTGGACTGCTTGGTAATTATTCCTATTCTGAAAAGAGAAAACTGTATCACAACTAGCTCATCACTGACCTACGACAGCCCAAACGACACGGCAGGGAATGAAACACTTTTAAACTGTAGTTCCTGTTCTAATGGAGGAGTCATTTTGGAAAGCAGGATCCCACACGTAGCAAGACAGGTAAGAGACTGCGCGAGGAACTGCAGACATCTCTCCTGCTCTTCAAAATATTTATCACCAGGAGCAGCAGACACAGCCACTGGGTAATACCTGATAAGGAAGCCAAACCCATTGACAGTGCAGAACTCCCTCAGCACTGTCCATCCAACAGTCTGACACTCCCTCAGTACTGTTCATCCCACAGTGTGACATAACTCAGTATAGTCCATCCCACAGTGTGACACACCCTCAGTACTGTCCATCCCACAGTGTGACACTCCCTCAGTACTGTCCATCCCACAGTGTGACACTCCTTCAGTACTGTCCATCCCACAGTGTGACACTCCCTCAGTACCGTCCATCCCACAGTGTGACACTCCCTCAGTACCGTCCATCCCACAGTCTGACACTCCATCAGTACCGTCCATCCCATAGTGTGACATTCCCTCAGTACTGCCCATCTCACAGTGTGACACTCCCTCAGTACTGTTCATCCCACAGTGTGACATAACTCAGTATAGTCCATCCCACAGTGTGACACACCCTCAGTACTGTCCATCCCACAGTGTGACACTCCCTCAGTACTGTCCATCCCACAGTGTGACACTCCCTCAGTACCGTCCATCCCACAGTGTGACACTCCCTCAGTACTGTCCATCCCACAGTCTGACACTCCGTCAGTACCGTCCATCCCATAGTGTGACATTCCCTCAGTACTGTCCATCCCACAGTGTGACACTCCCTCAGTACTGTCCATCCCACAGCGTTACACTCCCTCAGTACCGTCCCTCCCACAGTGTGACACTCCTTCAGTACTGTCCATCCCACAGTGTGACACTCCCTCAGTACCGTCCATCCCACAGTGTGACACTCCCTCAGTACCGTCCATCCCACAGTCTGACACTCCATCAGTACCGTCCATCCCATAGTGTGACATTCCCTCAGTACTGCCCATCTCACAGTGTGACACTCCCTCAGTACTGTTCATCCCACAGTGTGACATAACTCAGTATAGTCCATCCCACAGTGTGACACACCCTCAGTACTGTCCATCCCACAGTGTGACACTCCCTCAGTACTGTCCATCCCACAGTGTGACACTCCCTCAGTACCGTCCATCCCACAGTGTGACACTCCCTCAGTACTGTCCATCCCACAGTCTGACACTCCGTCAGTACCGTCCATCCCATAGTGTGACATTCCCTCAGTACTGTCCATCCCACAGTGTGACACTCCCTCAGTACTGTCCATCCCACAGCGTTACACTCCCTCAGTACCGTCCCTCCCACACTGTGACACTCCCTCCGTACTGTCCACACACAGTGTGACACTCCCTCAGTACTGCCCATCCCACACTGTGACACTCCCTCAGTACTGTCCATCACACAGTGTGAAACTCACTCACTACTGTCCATCCCACAGTGTGAAACTCCCTCAGTACTATCCATCCCACAGTCTGACACTCCCTCAGTACTGTCCATCCCACAGTGTGACACTCCCTCAATACTGTCCATCCCACAGTGTGACACTCCCTCCGTACTGTCCACACACAGTGTGACACTCCCTCAGTACTGTCTGTCCCACACTGTGACACTCCCTCAGTACTGCCCTTCCCACGGTGTGAAATTCCCTCAGTGCTGTCCATCCCACAGAGTGACACTCCCTCAGTACCGTCTATCCCACAGCGTGACACTCCCTCAGTACCGTCCATCCCACAATGTGACACTCCCTCAATACTGTCCATCCCACAGAGTGACACTCCCTGAGTACTGTCCATCCCATGGTGTGACACTCCCTAGTACTGTCCATCCCACAGTGTGACACTCAGTCAGTACTGTCCATCCCACAGTGTGACAGTCCCTCAGTACTGTCCACACCACACTGTGACACTCCCTCAGTACTGTCCATTCTACAGTGTGACACTCTCTCAGTACTGTCCATTCCACAGTGTGACACTCCCTCAGTACCGTCCATCCCCCAATGTGACACTCCCTCAGTCTTGTCCATCTCACAGTGCGACACTCCCACTGTACTGTCCATCCCACAGTGTGACCCTCCGTCAGTACTGTCCATCTCACAGTGTGACTCCCCCTCAGTACTGTCCATCCCACGGTGTGACAACCCCTCAGTGCTGTCCATCCCACAGTGTGACACTCCCTCAGTACTGTCCATCTCACAGTGTGACACTCCCTCAGTACTGTCCATCCCACAGTGTGACACTCCCTCAGTACTGTCCATCCCACAGTGTGACAGTCCCTCAGTACTGTCCACACCACAGTGTGACACTCCCTCAGTACTGTCCATTCTACAGTCTGACACTCTCTCAGTACTGTCCATTCCACAGTGTGACACTCCCTCAGTACCGTCCATCCCCCAATGTGACACTCACTCAGTCTTGTCCATCTCACAGTGCGACACTCCCTCTGTACTGTCCATCCCACAGAGTGACCCTCCGTCAGTACTGTCCATCTCACAGTGTGACTCCCCCTCAGTACTGTCCATCCCACAATGTGACACACCCTCAGTACTGCCCTTCCCAGGGTGTGAAATTCCCTCAGTACTGTCCATCCCACAGAGTGACACTCCCTCAGTACAGTCCATCCCACAGTGTGACACTCCCTCAGTACTGTCCATCTCACAGTGTGACACTCCCTCAGTACTGTCCATCCCACAGTGTGACAGTCCCTCAGTACTGTCCATCCCACAGTGTGACACTCCCTCAGTACTGTCCATCCCACAGTGTGACATTCGCTCCGTACCGTCCATACACAGTGCGACACTTGGTCAGTACTGCCCGTCCCACACTGTGACACTCCCACAGTACTGCCCTTCCCAGGGTGTGAAATTCCCTCAGTACTGTCCATCCCACAGAGTGACAGTCCCTCAGTACTGTCCATCTCACAGTGTGACTCCCCCTCAGTACTGTCCATCCCACAATGTGACACACCCTCAGTACTGCCCTTCCCAGTGTGTGAAATTCCCTCAGTACTGTCCATCCCACAGAGTGACACTCCCTCAGTACAGTCCATCCCACAGTGTGACACTCCCTCAGTACTGTCCATCTCACAGTGTGACACTCCCTCAGTACTGTCCATCCCACAGTGTGACAGTCCCTCAGTACTGTCCATCCCACAGTGTGACACTCCCTCAGTACTGTCCATCCCACAGTGTGACATTCGCTCCGTACCGTCCACACACAGTGCGACACTTGGTCAGTACTGCCCGTCCCACACTGTGACACTCCCACAGTACTGCCCTTCCCAGGGTGTGAAATTCCCTCAGTACTGTCCATCCCACAGAGTGACAGTCCCTCAGTACTGTCCATCCCACAGTGTGACACTCCCTCAGTACTGTCCATCTCACAGTGTGACACTCCCTCAGTACTGTCCATCCCACAGTGTGACAGTCCCTCAGTACTGTCCATCCCACAGTGTGACACTCCCTTAGTACTGTCCATCCCACAGTGTGACACTCTCTCAGTACCGTCCATCCCACAGTGTGACAGTCCCTCAGTACCGTCCATCCCACAGTGTGACAGTCCCTCAGTACTGTCCATTCTACAGTCTGACACTCCCTCTGTACTGTCCATCCCACAGTGTGACCCTCCGTCAGTACTGTCCATCTCACACTTTGACTCCCCCTCAGTACTGTCCATCCCATGGTGTGACACCCCCTCAGTACTGTCCATCCCACAGTGTGACACTCCCTCAGGACCGTCCATCCCACAATGTGACACTCCCTCAATACTGTCTATCCCACGGTGTGACACTCCCCAGTACTGCCCGTCCCACACTGTGACACTCCCTCAGTACTGCCCTTCCCAGGGTGTGAAATTCCCTCAGTATTGTCCATCCCACAGTGTGACACTCCCTCAGTACTGTCCATCTCACAGTGACACTCCCTCAGTACTGTCCATCCCACAGTGTGACAGTCCCTCAGGACTGTCCATTCCACAGTGTGACACTCCCTCAGTACTGTCCATCCCATAGTGTGACAGTCCCTCAGTACTGTCCACACCACAGTGTGACACTCCCTCAGTACTGTCCATTCTACATTCTGACACTCGCTCAGTACTGTCCATTCCACAGTGTGACACTCCCTCAGTACCGTCCATCCCCCAATGTGACACTCCCTCAGTCTTGTCCATCTCACAGTGTGACAATCCCTCAGTATTGTCCATTCTACAGTGTGACACTCTCTCAGTACTGTCCATTCCACAGTGTGACACTCCCTCAGTACTGCCCTTCCCGCGGTGTGAAATTCCCTCAGTACTGTCCATCCCACAGAGTGACAGTCCCTCAGTACTGTCCATCCCACAGTGTGACACTCCCTCAGTACTGTCCATCTCACAGTGTGACACTCCCTCAGTACTGTCCATCCCACAGTGTGACAGTCCCTCAGTACTGTCCATCCCACAGTGTGACACTCCCTCAGTACTGTCCATCCCACAGTGTGACAGTCCCTCAGTACTGTCCACACACAGTGTGACACTCCCTCAGTACTGTCTGTCCCACACTGTGACACTCCCTCAGTACTGCCCTTCCCACGGTGTGAAATTCCCTCAGTGTTGTCCATCCCACAGAGTGACACTCCCTCAGTACCGTCTATCCCACAGCGTGACACTCCCTCAGTACCGTCCAACCCACAATGTGACACTCCCTCAATACTGTCCATCCCACAGAGTGACACTCCCTGAGTACTGTCCATCCCATGGTGTGACACTCCCAAGTACTGTCCATCCCACAGTGTGACACTCCCTCAGTACCGTCCATCCCACAGTGTGACACTCCGTCAGGACCGTCCATCCCACAATGTGACACTCCCTCAATACTGTCTATCCCACGGTGTGACACTCCCCAGTACTGCCCGTCCCACACTGTAACACTCCCTCAGTACTGCCCTTCCCAGGGTGTGAAATTCCCTCAGTACCGTCCATCCCACAGTGTGACACTCCCTCAGTACTGTCCATCCCACAGTGTGATAGTCCCTCAGTACTGTCCATCCCACAGTGTGACACTCAGTCAGTACTGTCCATCCCACAGTGTGACAGTCCCTCAGTACTGTCCAAACCACACTGTGACACTCCCTCAGTACTGTCCATTCTACAGTGTGACACTCTCTCAGTACCGTCCATCCCCCAATGTGACACTCCCTCAGTCTTGTCCATCTCACAGTACGACACTCCCTCTGTACTGTCCATCCCACAGTGTGACCCTCCGTCAGTACTGTCCATCTCACAGTGTGACTCCCCCTCAGTACTGCCCGCCCCACACTGTGACACTCCCTCAGTACTGCCCTTCCCAGGATGTGAAATTCCCTCAGTACTGTCCATCCCACAGAGTGACACTCCCTCAGTACTGTCCATCTCACAGTGTGACACTCCCTCAGTACTGTCCATCCCACAGTGTGACACTCCCTCAGTACTGTCCATCCCACAGTGTGACAGTCCCTCAGTACCGTCCATCCCCCAATGTGACACTCACTCAGTCTTGTCCATCTCACAGTGCGACACTCTCTCTGTACTGTCCATCCCACAGTGTGACCCTCCGTCAGTACTGTCCATCTCACAGTGTGACACTCCCTCAGTACTGTCCATCCCACAGTGTGACAGTCCCTCTGTACTGTCCACACCACAGTGTGACCCTCCGTCAGTACTGTCCATCTCACAGTTTGACTCCCCCTCAGTACTGTTCATCCCATGGTGTGACACCCCCTCAGTACTGTCCATCCCACAGTGTGACATTCGCTCCGTACCGTCCACACACAGTGCGACACTTGGTCAGTACTGCCCGTCCCACACTGTGACACTCCCTCAGTACTGCCCTTCCCAGGGTGTGAAATTCCCTCAGTACTGTCCATCCCACAGAGTGACAGTCCCTCAGTACTGTCCATCCCACAGTGTGACACTCCCTCAGTACTGTCCATCTCACAGTGTGACACTCCCTCAGTACTGTCCATCCCACAGTGTGACAGTCCCTCAGTACTGTTCAACCCACAGTGTGACACTCCCTCAGTACTGTCCATCACACAGTGTGACACTCCCTCAGTACTGTCCATCCCACAGTGTGACAGTCCCTCAGTACTGTCCACACCACAGTGTGACACTCCCTCAGTACCGTCCATCCCACAGTGTGACCCTCCGTCAGTACTGTCCATCTCACACTTTGACTCCCCCTCAGTACTGTCCATCCCATGGTGTGACACCCCCTCAGTACTGTCCATCCCACAGTGTGACATTCCCTCCGTACCGTCCACACACAGTGCGTCACTTGGTCAGTACTGCCCGTCCCACACTGGAACACTCCCTCAGTACTGCCCTTCCCAGGGTGTGAAATTCCCTCAGTACTGTCCATCCCACAGTGTGACCCTCCCTCAGTACTGTCCATCTGACAGTGACACTCCCTCAGTACTGTCCATCCCACAGTGTGACAGTCCCTCAGGACTGTCCATCCCACAGTGTGACACTCCCTCAGTACTGTCCATCCCATAGTGTGACAGTCCCTCAGTACTGTCCACACCACAGTGTGACACTCCCTCAGTACTGTCCATCCTACAGTCTGACACTCCATCAGTACTGTCCATTCTACAGTGTGACACGCCCTCAGTACCGTCCATCACCCAATGTGACACTCCCTCAGTCTTGTCCATCTCACAGTGTGACAATCCCTCAGTACTGTCCATTCCACAGTGTGACACTCCCTCAGTTCCGTCCATCCCCCAATGTGACACTCCCTCAGTCTTGTCTATCCCACGGTGTGACACTCCCCAGTACTGCCCGTCCCACACTGTGACACTCCCTCAGTACTGCCCTTCCCAGGGTGTGAAATTCCCTCAGTATTGTCCATCCCACAGTGTGACACTCCCTCAGTACTGTCCATCTCACAGTGACACTCCCTCAGTACTGTCCATCCCACAGTGTGACAGTCCCTCAGCACTGTCCATCCCACAGTGTGACACTCCCTCAGTACTGTCCATCCCATAGTGTGACAGTCCCTCAGTACTGTCCATCCCACAGTGTGACACTCCCTCAGTACTGTCCATCTCACAGTGTGACAGTCCCTCAGTACTGTCCACCCCACAGTGTGACACTCCCTCAGTACTGTGCATTCTACAGTCTGACACTCTCTCAGTACTGTCCATTCCACAGTGTGACACTCCCTCAGTACCGTCTATCCCCCAATGTGACACTCCCTCAGTCTTGTCCATCTCACAGTGCGACACTCTCTCTGTACTGTCCATCCCACAGTGTGACACTCCGTCAGTACTGTCCATCTCACAGTGTGACTCCCCCTCAGTACTGTCCATCCCACAGTGTGACACTCCCTCAGTACTGCCCTTCCCAGGGTGTGAAATTCCCTCAGTACTGTCCATCCCACAGAGTGACACTCCCTCAGTACAGTCCATCCCACAGTGTGACACTCCCTCAGTGCTGTCCATCTCACAGTGTGACACTCCCTCAGTACTGTCCATCCCACAGTGTGACAGTCCCTCAGTACTGTCCATCCCACAGTGTGACACTCCCTCAGTACTGTCCATCACACAGTGTGACAGTCCCTCAGTGCTGTCCACACCAGAGTGAGACACTCCCTCAGTACTGTCCATTCTACAGTCTGACACTCCCTCTGTACTGTCCATCCCACAGTGTGACCCTACGTCAGTACTGTCCATCTCACAGTGTGACTCCCCCTCAGTACCGTCCATCCCATGGTGTGACACCCCCTCAGTACTATCCATCCCACAGTGTGACATTCCCTCCGTACTGTCCACACACAGTGCGACACTTGCACAGTACTGCCCTTCCCACAGTGTGACACTCCCTGAGTACTGTCCATCCCACAGTGTGACACTCCCCCAGTACTGTCCATCCCACAGTGTGACACTCCCTCAGTACTGTCCATCTCACGGAGTGACGCTCACTCAGTACCGTCCATCCCACAGTGTGATACTCCCTCAGTACTGCCCGTCCCATACTGTGACACTCCCTCAGTACTGTCCATCCCACAGTGTGACACTCCTTGAGTACCGTCCATCCCATAGTTTGACACTCCCTCAGTACTGTCCATCCCACAGTGTGACACTCCCTCAGTACCGTCCATCCCAGAATGTGACACTCCCTCAGTACTGTCCATCCCACAGAGTGACGCTCCCTCAGTACCGTCCATCCCACAGTATGACACTCCCTCAGTACCGTCCATCCCAGAATGTGACAGTTCCTCAGTCTTGTCCATCTCACAGTGCGACACTCCCTCAGTACTGTCCATCCCACAGTGTAACACTCTGTCAGTACTGTCCATCCCGCAGTGTGACACTCCCTCAGTACTGTCCATCCCACAGAGTGACGCTCCCTCAGTACCGTCCATCCCACAGTCTGACACTCCCTCAGTACCGTCCATCCCAGAATGTGACACTTCCTCAGTCTTGTCCATCTCACAGTGCGACACTCCCTCAGTACTGTCCATCCCACAGTGTGACCCTTCGTCAGTACTGTCCATCTCACAGTGTGACTCCCCCTCAGTACTGTCCATCCCATGGTGTGACACCCCCTCAGTACTGTCCATCCCACAGTGTGACATTCCCTCCGTACCGTCCACACACAGTGCGTCACTTGGTCAGTACTGCCCGTCCCAGACTGGGACACTCCCTCAGTACTGCCCTTCCCAGGGTGTGAAATTCCCTCAGTACTGTCCATCCCACAGTGTGACACTCCCTCAGTACTGTCCATCTCACAGTGACACTCCCTCAGTACTGTCCATCCCACAGTGTGACAGTCCCTCAGGACTGTCCATCCCACAGTGTGACACTCCCTCAGTACTGTCCATCCCATAGTGTGACAGTCCCTCAGTACTGTCCACACCACAGTGTGACACTCCCTCAGTACTGTCCATCCTACAGTCTGACACTCCATCAGTACTGTCCATTCTACAGTGTGACACGCCCTCAGTACCGTCCATCCCCCAATGTGACACTCCCTCAGTCTTGTCCATCTCACAGTGTGACAATCTCTCAGTACTGTCCATTCCACAGTGTGACACTCCCTCAGTACCGTCCATCCCCCAATGTGACACTCCCTCAGTCTTGTCTATCCCACGGTGTGACACTCCCCAGTACTGCCCGTCCCACACTGTGACACTCCCTCAGTACTGCCCTTCCCAGGGTGTGAAATTCCCTCAGTATTTTCCATCCCACAGTGTGACACTCCCTCAGTACTGTCCATCTCACAGTGACACTCCCTCAGTACTGTCCATCCCACAGTGTGACAGTCCCTCAGGACTGTCCATCCCACAGTGTGACACTCCCTCAGTACTGTCCATCCCATAGTGTGACACTCCCTCAGTACTGTGCATTCTACAGTCTGACACTCTCTCAGTACTGTCCATTCCACAGTGTGACACTCCCTCAGTACCGTCCATCCCCCAATGTGACACTCCCTCAGTGTTGTCCATCTCACAGTGCGACACTCCCTCTGTACTGTCCATCCCACAGTGTGACCCTCCGTCAGTACTGTCCATCTCACAGTGTGACTCCCCCTCAGTACTGTCCATCCCACGGTGTGACAACCCCTCAGTGCTGTCCATCCCACAGTGTGACACTCCCTCAGTACTGTCCATCTCACAGTGTGACACTCCCTCAGTACTGTCCATCCCACAGTGTGACACTCCCTCAGTACTGTCCATCCCACAGTGTGACAGTCCCTCAGTACTGTCCACACCACAGTGTGACACTCCCTCAGTACTGTCCATTCTACAGTCTGACACTCTCTCAGTACTGTCCATTCCACAGTGTGACACTCCCTCAGTACCGTCCATCCCCCAATGTGACACTCACTCAGTCTTGTCCATCTCACAGTGCGACACTCCCTCTGTACTGTCCATCCCACAGAGTGACCCTCCGTCAGTACTGTCCATCTCACAGTGTGACTCCCCCTCAGTACTGTCCATCCCACAATGTGACACACCCTCAGTACTGCCCTTCCCAGGGTGTGAAATTCCCTCAGTACTGTCCATCCCACAGAGTGACACTCCCTCAGTACAGTCCATCCCACAGTGTGACACTCCCTCAGTACTGTCCATCTCACAGTGTGACACTCCCTCAGTACTGTCCATCCCACAGTGTGACAGTCCCTCAGTACTGTCCATCCCACAGTGTGACACTCCCTCAGTACTGTCCATCCCACAGTGTG
This sequence comes from Mobula hypostoma, assembly GCF_963921235.1. NCBI lineage: Eukaryota > Metazoa > Chordata > Chondrichthyes > Myliobatiformes > Myliobatidae > Mobula > Mobula hypostoma. Next base: position 137,942,242 of record NC_086097.1, read on the forward strand.
ACATTCGCTCCGTACCGTCCACACACAGTGCGACACTTGGTCAGTACTGCCCGTCCCACACTGTGACACTCCCACAGTACTGCCCTTCCCAGGGTGTGAAATTCCCTCAGTACTGTCCATCCCACAGAGTGACAGTCCCTCAGTACTGTCCATCTCACAGTGTGACTCCCCCTCAGTACTGTCCATCCCACAATGTGACACACCCTCAGTACTGCCCTTCCCAGGGTGTGAAATTCCCTCAGTACTGTCCATCCCACAGAGTGACACTCCCTCAGTACAGTCCATCCCACAGTGTGACACTCCCTCAGTACTGTCCATCTCACAGTGTGACACTCCCTCAGTACTGTCCATCCCACAGTGTGACAGTCCCTCAGTACTGTCCATCCCACAGTGTGACACTCCCTCAGTACTGTCCATCCCACAGTGTGACATTCGCTCCGTACCGTCCACACACAGTGCGACACTTGGTCAGTACTGCCCGTCCCACACTGTGACACTCCCACAGTACTGCCCTTCCCAGGGTGTGAAATTCCCTCAGTACTGTCCATCCCACAGAGTGACAGTCCCTCAGTACTGTCCATCCCACAGTGTGACACTCCCTCAGTACTGTCCATCTCACAGTGTGACACTCCCTCAGTACTGTCCATCCCACAGTGTGACAGTCCCTCAGTACTGTCCATCCCACAGTGTGACACTCCCTTAGTACTGTCCATCACACAGTGTGACACTCCCTCAGTACTGTCCATCCCACAGTGTGACAGTCCCTCAGTACCGTCCATCCCACAGTGTGACAGTCCCTCAGTACTGTCCATTCTACAGTCTGACACTCCCTCTGTACTGTCCATCCCACAGTGTGACCCTCCGTCAGTACTGTCCATCTCACACTTTGACTCCCCCTCAGTACTGTCCATCCCATGGTGTGACACCCCCTCAGTACTGTCCATCCCACAGTGTGACACTCCCTCAGGACCGTCCATCCCACAATGTGACACTCCCTCAATACTGTCTATCCCACGGTGTGACACTCCCCAGTACTGCCCGTCCCACACTGTGACACTCCCTCAGTACTGCCCTTCCCAGGGTGTGAAATTCCCTCAGTATTGTCCATCCCACAGTGTGACACTCCCTCAGTACTGTCCATCTCACAGTGACACTCCCTCAGTACTGTCCATCCCACAGTGTGACAGTCCCTCAGGACTGTCCATTCCACAGTGTGACACTCCCTCAGTACTGTCCATCCCATAGTGTGACAGTCCCTCAGTACTGTCCACACCACAGTGTGACACTCCCTCAGTACTGTCCATTCTACATTCTGACACTCGCTCAGTACTGTCCATTCCACAGTGTGACACTCCCTCAGTACCGTCCATCCCCCAATGTGACACTCCCTCAGTCTTGTCCATCTCACAGTGTGACAATCCCTCAGTATTGTCCATTCTACAGTGTGACACTCTCTCAGTACTGTCCATTCCACAGTGTGACACTCCCTCAGTACTGCCCTTCCCGCGGTGTGAAATTCCCTCAGTACTGTCCATCCCACAGAGTGACAGTCCCTCAGTACTGTCCATCCCACAGTGTGACACTCCCTCAGTACTGTCCATCTCACAGTGTGACACTCCCTCAGTACTGTCCATCCCACAGTGTGACAGTCCCTCAGTACTGTCCATCCCACAGTGTGACACTCCCTCAGTACTGTCCATCCCACAGTGTGACAGTCCCTCAGTACTGTCCACACACAGTGTGACACTCCCTCAGTACTGTCTGTCCCACACTGTGACACTCCCTCAGTACTGCCCTTCCCACGGTGTGAAATTCCCTCAGTGTTGTCCATCCCACAGAGTGACACTCCCTCAGTACCGTCTATCCCACAGCGTGACACTCCCTCAGTACCGTCCAACCCACAATGTGACACTCCCTCAATACTGTCCATCCCACAGAGTGACACTCCCTGAGTACTGTCCATCCCATGGTGTGACACTCCCAAGTACTGTCCATCCCACAGTGTGACACTCCCTCAGTACCGTCCATCCCACAGTGTGACACTCCGTCAGGACCGTCCATCCCACAATGTGACACTCCCTCAATACTGTCTATCCCACGGTGTGACACTCCCCAGTACTGCCCGTCCCACACTGTAACACTCCCTCAGTACTGCCCTTCCCAGGGTGTGAAATTCCCTCAGTACCGTCCATCCCACAGTGTGACACTCCCTCAGTACTGTCCATCCCACAGTGTGATAGTCCCTCAGTACTGTCCATCCCACAGTGTGACACTCAGTCAGTACTGTCCATCCCACAGTGTGACAGTCCCTCAGTACTGTCCAAACCACACTGTGACACTCCCTCAGTACTGTCCATTCTACAGTGTGACACTCTCTCAGTACCGTCCATCCCCCAATGTGACACTCCCTCAGTCTTGTCCATCTCACAGTACGACACTCCCTCTGTACTGTCCATCCCACAGTGTGACCCTCCGTCAGTACTGTCCATCTCACAGTGTGACTCCCCCTCAGTACTGCCCGCCCCACACTGTGACACTCCCTCAGTACTGCCCTTCCCAGGATGTGAAATTCCCTCAGTACTGTCCATCCCACAGAGTGACACTCCCTCAGTACTGTCCATCTCACAGTGTGACACTCCCTCAGTACTGTCCATCCCACAGTGTGACACTCCCTCAGTACTGTCCATCCCACAGTGTGACAGTCCCTCAGTACCGTCCATCCCCCAATGTGACACTCACTCAGTCTTGTCCATCTCACAGTGCGACACTCTCTCTGTACTGTCCATCCCACAGTGTGACCCTCCGTCAGTACTGTCCATCTCACAGTGTGACACTCCCTCAGTACTGTCCATCCCACAGTGTGACAGTCCCTCTGTACTGTCCACACCACAGTGTGACCCTCCGTCAGTACTGTCCATCTCACAGTTTGACTCCCCCTCAGTACTGTTCATCCCATGGTGTGACACCCCCTCAGTACTGTCCATCCCACAGTGTGACATTCGCTCCGTACCGTCCACACACAGTGCGACACTTGGTCAGTACTGCCCGTCCCACACTGTGACACTCCCTCAGTACTGCCCTTCCCAGGGTGTGAAATTCCCTCAGTACTGTCCATCCCACAGAGTGACAGTCCCTCAGTACTGTCCATCCCACAGTGTGACACTCCCTCAGTACTGTCCATCTCACAGTGTGACACTCCCTCAGTACTGTCCATCCCACAGTGTGACAGTCCCTCAGTACTGTTCAACCCACAGTGTGACACTCCCTCAGTACTGTCCATCACACAGTGTGACACTCCCTCAGTACTGTCCATCCCACAGTGTGACAGTCCCTCAGTACTGTCCACACCACAGTGTGACACTCCCTCAGTACCGTCCATCCCACAGTGTGACCCTCCGTCAGTACTGTCCATCTCACACTTTGACTCCCCCTCAGTACTGTCCATCCCATGGTGTGACACCCCCTCAGTACTGTCCATCCCACAGTGTGACATTCCCTCCGTACCGTCCACACACAGTGCGTCACTTGGTCAGTACTGCCCGTCCCACACTGGAACACTCCCTCAGTACTGCCCTTCCCAGGGTGTGAAATTCCCTCAGTACTGTCCATCCCACAGTGTGACACTCCCTCAGTACTGTCCATCTGACAGTGACACTCCCTCAGTACTGTCCATCCCACAGTGTGACAGTCCCTCAGTACTGTCCATCCCACAGTGTGACACTCCCTCAGTACTGTCCATCCCATAGTGTGACAGTCCCTCAGTACTGTCCACACCACAGTGTGACACTCCCTCAGTACTGTCCATCCTACAGTCTGACACTCCATCAGTACTGTCCATTCTACAGTGTGACACGCCCTCAGTACCGTCCATCACCCAATGTGACACTCCCTCAGTCTTGTCCATCTCACAGTGTGACAATCCCTCAGTACTGTCCATTCCACAGTGTGACACTCCCTCAGTTCCGTCCATCCCCCAATGTGACACTCCCTCAGTCTTGTCTATCCCACGGTGTGACACTCCCCAGTACTGCCCGTCCCACACTGTGACACTCCCTCAGTACTGCCCTTCCCAGGGTGTGAAATTCCCTCAGTATTGTCCATCCCACAGTGTGACACTCCCTCAGTACTGTCCATCTCACAGTGACACTCCCTCAGTACTGTCCATCCCACAGTGTGACAGTCCCTCAGCACTGTCCATCCCACAGTGTGACACTCCCTCAGTACTGTCCATCCCATAGTGTGACAGTCCCTCAGTACTGTCCATCCCACAGTGTGACACTCCCTCAGTACTGTCCATCTCACAGTGTGACAGTCCCTCAGTACTGTCCACCCCACAGTGTGACACTCCCTCAGTACTGTGCATTCTACAGTCTGACACTCTCTCAGTACTGTCCATTCCACAGTGTGACACTCCCTCAGTACCGTCTATCCCCCAATGTGACACTCCCTCAGTCTTGTCCATCTCACAGTGCGACACTCTCTCTGTACTGTCCATCCCACAGTGTGACACTCCGTCAGTACTGTCCATCTCACAGTGTGACTCCCCCTCAGTACTGTCCATCCCACAGTGTGACACTCCCTCAGTACTGCCCTTCCCAGGGTGTGAAATTCCCTCAGTACTGTCCATCCCACAGAGTGACACTCCCTCAGTACAGTCCATCCCACAGTGTGACACTCCCTCAGTGCTGTCCATCTCACAGTGTGACACTCCCTCAGTACTGTCCATCCCACAGTGTGACAGTCCCTCAGTACTGTCCATCCCACAGTGTGACACTCCCTCAGTACTGTCCATCACACAGTGTGACAGTCCCTCAGTGCTGTCCACACCAGAGTGAGACACTCCCTCAGTACTGTCCATTCTACAGTCTGACACTCCCTCTGTACTGTCCATCCCACAGTGTGACCCTACGTCAGTACTGTCCATCTCACAGTGTGACTCCCCCTCAGTACCGTCCATCCCATGGTGTGACACCCCCTCAGTACTATCCATCCCACAGTGTGACATTCCCTCCGTACTGTCCACACACAGTGCGACACTTGCACAGTACTGCCCTTCCCACAGTGTGACACTCCCTGAGTACTGTCCATCCCACAGTGTGACACTCCCCCAGTACTGTCCATCCCACAGTGTGACACTCCCTCAGTACTGTCCATCTCACGGAGTGACGCTCACTCAGTACCGTCCATCCCACAGTGTGATACTCCCTCAGTACTGCCCGTCCCATACTGTGACACTCCCTCAGTACTGTCCATCCCACAGTGTGACACTCCTTGAGTACCGTCCATCCCATAGTTTGACACTCCCTCAGTACTGTCCATCCCACAGTGTGACACTCCCTCAGTACCGTCCATCCCAGAATGTGACACTCCCTCAGTACTGTCCATCCCACAGAGTGACGCTCCCTCAGTACCGTCCATCCCACAGTATGACACTCCCTCAGTACCGTCCATCCCAGAATGTGACAGTTCCTCAGTCTTGTCCATCTCACAGTGCGACACTCCCTCAGTACTGTCCATCCCACAGTGTAACACTCTGTCAGTACTGTCCATCCCGCAGTGTGACACTCCCTCAGTACTGTCCATCCCACAGAGTGACGCTCCCTCAGTACCGTCCATCCCACAGTCTGACACTCCCTCAGTACCGTCCATCCCAGAATGTGACACTTCCTCAGTCTTGTCCATCTCACAGTGCGACACTCCCTCAGTACTGTCCATCCCACAGTGTGACCCTTCGTCAGTACTGTCCATCTCACAGTGTGACTCCCCCTCAGTACTGTCCATCCCATGGTGTGACACCCCCTCAGTACTGTCCATCCCACAGTGTGACATTCCCTCCGTACCGTCCACACACAGTGCGTCACTTGGTCAGTACTGCCCGTCCCAGACTGGGACACTCCCTCAGTACTGCCCTTCCCAGGGTGTGAAATTCCCTCAGTACTGTCCATCCCACAGTGTGACACTCCCTCAGTACTGTCCATCTCACAGTGACACTCCCTCAGTACTGTCCATCCCACAGTGTGACAGTCCCTCAGCACTGTCCATCCCACAGTGTGACACTCCCTCAGTACTGTCCATCCCATAGTGTGACAGTCCCTCAGTACTGTCCATCCCACAGTGTGACACTCCCTCAGTACTGTCCATCTCACAGTGTGACAGTCCCTCAGTACTGTCCACCCCACAGTGTGACACTCCATCAGTACTGTCCATTCTACAGTGTGACACGCCCTCAGTACCGTCCATCCCCCAATGTGACACTCCCTCAGTCTTGTCCATCTCACAGTGTGACAATCTCTCAGTACTGTCCATTCCACAGTGTGACACTCCCTCAGTACCGTCCATCCCCCAATGTGACACTCCCTCAGTCTTGTCTATCCCACGGTGTGACACTCCCCAGTACTGCCCGTCCCACACTGTGACACTCCCTCAGTACTGCCCTTCCCAGGGTGTGAAATTCCCTCAGTATTTTCCATCCCACAGTGTGACACTCCCTCAGTACTGTCCATCTCACAGTGACACTCCCTCAGTACTGTCCATCCCACAGTGTGACAGTCCCTCAGGACTGTCCATCCCACAGTGTGACACTCCCTCAGTACTGTCCATCCCATAGTGTGACACTCCCTCAGTACTGTGCATTCTACAGTCTGACACTCTCTCAGTACTGTCCATTCCACAGTGTGACACTCCCTCAGTACCGTCCATCCCCCAATGTGACACTCCCTCAGTCTTGTCCATCTCACAGTGCGACACTCCCTCTGTACTGTCCATCCCACAGTGTGACACTCCGTCAGTACTGTCCATCTCACAGTGTGACTCCCCCTCAGTACTGTCCATCCCACAGTGTGACACTCCCTCAGTACTGCCCTTCCCAGTGTGTGAAATTCCCTCAGTACTGTCCATCCCACAGAGTGACACTCCCTCAGTACAGTCCATCACACAGTGTGACACTCCCTCAGTGCTGTCCATCTCACAGTGTGACACTCCCTCAGTACTGTCCATCCCACAGTGTGACAGTCCCTCAGTACTGTCCATCCCACAGTGTGACACTCCCTCAGTACTGTCCATCCCACAGTGTGACAGTCCCTCAGTGCTGTCCACACCACAGTGTGACACTCCCTCAGTACTGTCCATTCTACAGTCTGACACTCCCTCTGTACTGTCCATCCCACAGTGTGACCCTCCGTCAGTACTGTCCATCTCACAGTGTGACTCCCCCTCAGTACCGTCCATCCCATGGTGTGACACCCCCTCAGTACTATCCATCCCACAGTGTGACATTCCCTCCGTACTGTCCACACACAGTGCGACACTTGCACAGTACTGCCCTTCCCACAGTGTGACACTCCCTGAGTACTGTCCATCCCACAGTGTGACACTCCCTCAGTCCTGTCCATCCGACAGTGTGACACTCCCTCAGTACTGTCCATCTCACGGAGTGACGCTCACTAAGTACCGTCCATCCCACAGTGTGATACTCCCTCAGTACTGCCCGTCCCATACTGTGACACTCCCTCAGTACTGTCCATCCCACAGTGTGACACTCCTTGAGTACCGTCCATCCCATAGTTTGACACTGCCTCAGTACTGTCCATCCCACAGAGTGACACTCCCTCAGTACCGTCCATCCCAGAATGTGACACTCCCTCAGTACTGTCCATCCCACAGAGTGACGCTCCCTCAGTACCGTCCATCCCAGAATGTGACAGTTCCTCAGTCATGTCCATCTCACAGTGCGACACTCCCTCAGTACTGTCCATCCCACAGTGTAACACTCTGTCAGTACTGTCCATCCCGCAGTGTGACACTCCCTCAGTACTGTCCATCCCAGAATGTGACACTTCCTCAGTCTTGTCCATCTCACAGTGCGACACTCCCTCAGTACCGTCCATCCCACAGTGTGACACTCCCTCAGTACCGTCCATCCCAGAATGTGACACTTCCTCAGTCTTGTCCATCTCACAGTGAGACACTCCCTCAGTACTGTCCATCCCACAGTGTGACACTCCCTCAGTACAGTCCATCCCACAGTGTGACACTCCCTCAGTACTGTCCATCCCACAGTGTGACACTCCCTCAGTACTGTCCATCCCACAGTGTGACACTCCCTCAGTACTGTCCATCTCACGGAGTGACGCTCACTCAGTACCGTCCATCCCACAGTGTGATACTCCCTCAGTACTGCCCGTCCCATACTGTGACACTCCCTCAGTACTGTCCATCCCACAGTGTGACACTCCCTGAGTACCTTCCATCCCATAGTTTGACACTCCCTCAGTACTGTCCATCCCACAGTGTGACACTCCCTCAGTACCGTCCATCCCAGAATGTGACACTCCCTCAGTACTGTCCATCCCACAGAGTGACGCTCCCTCAGTTCCGTCCATCCCACAGTGTGACACTCCCTCAGTACCGTCCATCCCAGAATGTGACACTTCCTCAGTCTTGTCCATCTCACAGTGCGACACTCCCTCAGTACTGTCCATACCACAGTGTAACACTCTGTCAGTACTGTCCATCCCGCAGTGTGACACTCCCTCAGTACTGTCCATCCCACAGAGTGACGCTCCCTCAGTACCGTCCATCCCACAGTGTGACACTCCCTCAGTACCGTCCATCCCAGAATGTGACACTTCCTCAGTACTGTCCATCTCACAATGTGACACTCCCTCAATACTCTCCATCCCACAGAGTGACACTCCCTGAGTAATTTCCATCCCACAGTGTGACACCCCCTCAGTACTGTCCATCCCACGGTGTGACACTCCCCAGTACTGTCCATCCCACAGTGCGACACTCCCTCTGTACTGTCCATCCCACAGTGTGACCCTTCGTCAGTACTGTCCATCTCACAGTGTGACTCTCCCTCAGTACTGTCCATCCCACGGTGTGACACCCCCTCAGTACTGTCCATCCCACAGTGTGACACTCCCTCAGTACTGTCCATCTCACAGTGTGACACTCCCTCAGTACTGTCCATCCCACAGTGTGACAGTCCCTCAGTACTGTCCATCCCACAGTGTGACACTCCCTCAGTACTGTCCATCTCACAGTGTGACACTCCCTCAGTACTGTCCATCCCAGAGTGTGACACTCCCTCAGTACTGTCCATCCCACAGTGTGACAGTCCCTCAGTACTGTCCATCCCACAGTGTGACACTCCCTCAGTACTGTCCATCTCAGAGTGTGACACTCCCTCAGTACTGTCCATCCCACAGTCTGACATTCCCTCAGTACTGTCCATTCTACAGTCTGACACTCTCTCCGTACTGTCCATTCCACAGTGTGACACTCCCTTAGTACCGTCTATCCCCCAATGTGACACTCCCTCAGTCTTGTCCATCTCACAGTGCGACACTCCCTCTGTACTGTCCATCCCACAGTGTGACCCTCCGTCAGTACTGTCCATCTCACAGTGTGACTCCCCCTCAGTACTGTCCATCCCATGGTGTGACACCCCTTCAGTACTGTCCATCCCACAGTGTGACATTCCCTCAGTGCTGTCCATCCCACAGTGTGACACTCCCTCCGTACTGTCCACACACAGTGTGACACTCCCTCAGTACTGTCTGTCCCACACTGTGACACTCCCTCAGTACTGCCTTTCCCGCGGTGTAAAATCCCCTCAGTTCTGTCCATCCCACAGAGTGACACTCCCTCAGTACTGTCCATCCCACAGTGTGACACTCCCTCAGTACCGTCCATCCCACAATGTGACACTCCCTCAATACTGTCCATCCCACAGAGTGACACTCCCTGAGTAATTTCCATCCCACAGTGTGACACCCCCTCAGTACTGTCCATCCCACGGTGTGACACTCCCCAGTACTGTCCATCCCACAGTGCGACACTCATCTGTACTGTCCATCCCACAGTGTGACCCTTCGTCAGTTCTGTCCATCTCAGAGTGTGACTCTCCCTCAGTACTGTCCATCCCACGGTGTGACACCCCCTCAGTACTGTCCATCCCACAGTGTGACACTGCCTCAGTACTGTCCATCTCACAGTGTGACACTCCCTCAGTACTGTCCATCCCACAGTGTGACACTCCCTCAGTACTGTCCATCCCACAGTGTGACACTCCCTCAGTACTGTCCATCCCACAGTGTGACACTCCCTCAGTACTGTCCATCCCACAGTGTGACACTCCCTCAGTACTATCCAACCTGCAGAGTGACATTCCCTCCGTACTGTCCACACACACTGTGACACTCCCTCAGTACTGCCTTTCCCAGGGTGTGAAATTCCCTAAGTACTGTCCATCCCACACTGTGACACTCCCTCAGTACTGTCCATCCCACAGTGCGACACTCATCTGTACTGTCCATCCCACAGTGTGACCCTTCGTCAGTTCTGTCCATCTCAGAGTGTGACTCTCCCTCAGTACTGTCCATCCCACGGTGTGACACCCCCTCAGTACTGTCCATCCCACAGTGTGACACTGCCTCAGTACTGTCCATCCTCACAGTGTGACACTCCCTCAGTACTGTCCATCCCACAGTGTGACACTCCCTCAGTACTGTCCATCCCACAGTGTGACACTCCCTCAGTACTGTCCATCTCACAGTGTGACACTCCCTCAGTACTGTCCATCCCACAGTGTGACACTCCCTCAGTACTATCCAACCTGCAGAGTGACATTCCCTCCGTACTGTCCACACACACTGTGACACTCCCTCAGTACTGCCTTTCCCAGGGTGTGAAATTCCCTAAGTACTGTCCATCCCACAGTGTGGCAGTCCCTCAGTACTGTCCATCCCACAGTGTGACACTCCCTCAGTACTGTCCATCTCACAGTGCGACACTCCCTCAGTACTGTCCTTCCCACAGTGTGACAGTCCCTCGGTGCTGTCCATCCCACAGTGTGACATTCCCTCCATACTGTCCACACACAGTGCGACACGTGGTCAGTACTGCCCGTCCCACACTGTGACCCTGCCTCAGTACTACCCTTCCCAGGGTGTGAAATTCCCTCAGTCCTGTCCATCCCACAGAGTGACACTCCCTCAGTACCGTCCATCCCACAGTGTGACATTCCCTCAGTACCGTCCATCCCACAATGTGACACTCCCTCAATACTGTCCATCCCACAGAGTGACACTGCCTGAGTACTGTCCATCCCACGGTTTGACAACCCCTCAGTACTGTCCATCCCGCGGTGTGACACTCCCCAGTACTGCCCGTCCCACACTGTGACACTCCGTCAGTACTGCCCTTCCCAGGGTGTGCAATTCGCTCAGTACTGTCCATCCCACAGAGTGACAGTCCCTCAGTACCGTCCATCCGACAGTGTGACACTCCCTCAGTACTGTCCATCCCACAGTGTGACAGTCCCTCAGTACTGTCCACACCACAGTGTGACACTCCGTCAGTACTGTCCATTCTACAGTCTGACACTCTCTCAGTACTGTCCATTCCACAGTGTGACACTCCCCCAGTACCGTGCATCCCCCAATGTGACACTCCCTCAGTCTTGTCCATCTCACAGTGTGACTCCCCCTCAGTACTGTCCATCCCACGGTGTGACACCCCCTCAGTACTGTCCATCCTATGGTGTGACACTCCCTCCATACTGTCCACACACAGTGTGACACACCCTCCATACTGTCCACACACAGTGTGACACTCCCTCAGTACTGTCCATCCCACAGTGTGACACTCCTTGAGTACCTTCCATCCCATAGTTTGACACTCCCTCAGTACTGTCCTTCCCACAGTGTGACACTCCCTCAGTACTGTCCATCTCATGGAGTTACGCTCCCTCAGTACCGTCCATCCCACAGTGTGACGCTCCCTCAGTACTGTCCATCCCACAGAGTGACGCTCCCTGACTACCGTCCATCCCACAGTGTGACACTCCCTCAGTACCGTCCATCCCAGAATGTGACACTTCCTCAGTCTTGTCCATCTCACAGTGCGACACTCCGTCTGTACTGTCCATCCCACAGTGTGACACTCCTTGAGTACCTTCCATCCCATAATTTGATACTCCCTCAGTACTGTCCATCCCACAGTGTGGCACTTCCTCAGTACTGTCTGTCCCACAATGTGACACTCCCTCAGTACTGTCCATCTCACAGTGTGACACCCCCTCAGTGCTGTCCATCCCACGGTGTGATACCCCCTCAGTACTGTCCATCCCACAGTGTGACACTCCCTCAGTACCGTACATTCTACAGTCTGACACTCTCTCAGTACCGTACATTCCACAGTGTGACTCTCCCTCAGCACCGTCCATCCCCCAATGTGACACTCCCTCAGTCTTGTCCATCTCACAGTGTGACACTGTCTCCGTACTGTCCACACACAGTGTGACACTCCCTCAGTACTGTCTGTCCCACACTGTGACACTCCCTCAGTACTGCCCTTCCCGCGGTGTAAAATCCCCTCAGTTCTGTCCATCCCACAGAGTGACACTCCCTCAGTACTGTCCATCCCACAGTGTGACACTCCCTCAGTACCGTCCATCCCACAATGTGACACTCCCTCAATACTGTCCATCCCACAGAGTGACACTCCCTGAGTACTTTCCATCCCACGGTGTGACACCCCCTCAGTATTGTCCATCCCACGGTGTGACACTCCGCAGTACTGTCCATCCCACAGTGCGACACTCCCTCTGTACTGTCCATCCCACAGTGTGACCCTTCGTCAGTACTGTCTATCTCACAGTGTGACTCCTCCTCAGTACTCTCCATCCCACGGTGTGACACCCCCTCAGTACTGTCCATCCCACATTGTGACATTTCCTCCGTACTGTCCACACACAGTGCGACACTTGGTCAGTACTGCCCGTCCCACACTGTGACACTCCCTCAGTACTACCCTTCCCAAGGTGTGAAATTCCCTCAGTGCTGTCCATCCCACAGAGTGACACTCGCTCAGTACTGTCCATCCCACAGTGTGACAGTCCCTCAGTACTGTCCATCCCACAGTATAACACTCCCGCAGTACTGTCCATCCCACAGTGTGACAGTTCCTCAGTACTTTCCACACCACAGTGTGACACTCCCTCAGTACCGTCCATCCCCCAATGTGACACTCCCTCAGTCTTGTCCATCTCACAGTGCGACACTCCGTCTGTACTGTCCATCCCACAGTGTGACCCTCCGTCAGTACTGTCCATCTCACAGTGTGACTCCCCCTCAGTACTGTCCATCCCACGGTGTGACACACCCTCAGTACTGTCCATCCTACAGTGTGACATTCCCTCTGTACTGTCCACACACAGTGCGACACTTAGTCAGTACTGCCCGTCCCACACTGTGAAACTCCCTCAGTACTGCCCTTCCCAGGATGTGAAATTCCCTCAGTACTCTCCATCCCACAGAGTGACACTCCCTCAGTACTGTCCATCCTGCAGTGTGACATTCCCTCCGTACTGTCCACACACAGTGCGACACTTGGTCAGTACTGCCCGTCCCACACTGTGACACTCCCTCAGTACTGCCCTTCCCAGGGTGTGAAATTCCCTCAGTGCTGTCCATCCCACAGCGTGACACTCCCTCAGTACTGTCCATCCCACAGTGTGACACTCCCTCAGTACTGTCCATCTCACAGTGTGACACTCCCTCAGTACTGTCCATCCTACAGTGTGACACTCCCTCAGTACTGTCCACCCCACAGTGTGACACTCCCTCAGTACTGTCCATCTCACAGTGTGACAGTCCCTCAGTACTGTCCATCCCACAGTGTGACACTCCCTCAGTACCGTACATTCTACAGTCTGACGCTCTCTCAGTACCGTCCATTCCACAGTGTGACTCTCCCTCAGCACCGTCCATCCCCCAATGTGACACTCCCTCAGTCTTGTCCATCTCACAGTGTGACACTCCCTCCGTACTGTCCACACACAGTGTGACACTCGCTCAGTACTGTCTGTCCCACACTGTGACACTCCCTCAGTACTGCCCTCCCGCGGTGTAAAATCCCCTCAGTTCTGTCCATCCCACAGAGTGACACTCCCTCAGTACTGTCTTTCCCACAGTGTGACACTCCCTCTGTACCGTCCATCCCACAATGTGACACTCGCTCAATACTGTCCATCCCACAGAGTGACACTCCCTGAGTACTTTCCATCCGACGGTGTGACACCCCCTCAGTACTGTCCATCCCACGGTGTGACACTCCCCAGTACTGTCCATCCCACAGTGCGACACTCCCCAGTACTGTCCATCCCACAGTGCGACACTCCCTCTGTACTGTCCATCCCACAGTGTGACCCTCCGTCAGTACTGTCTATCTCACAGTGTGACTCCCCCTCAGTACTCTCCATCCCACGGTGTGACACCCCCTCAGTACTGTCCATCCCACATTGTGACATTCCCTCCGTACTGTCAACACACAGTGCGACACTTGGTCAGTACTGCCCGTCCCACACTGTGACACTCCCTCAGTACTACCCTTCCCAGGGTGTGAAATTCCCTCAGTGCTGTCCATCCCACAGAGTGACACTCCCTCAGTACTGTCCATCCCACAGTGTGACAGTCCCTCAGTACTGTCTTTCCCACAATATGACACTCCCTCAGTACTGTCCATACCACAGTGTGACACTCCCTCAGTACCGTCCATCCCGCAATGTGACACTCCCTCAGTCTTGTCCATCTCACAGTGCGACACTCCGTCTGTACTGTCCATCCCACAGTGTGACCCTCCGTCAGTACTGTCTATCTTACAGTGTGACTCCCCCTCAGTACTGTCTGTCCCACACTGTGACACTCCCTCAGTACTGCCCTTCCCACGGTGTGAAATTCCCTCAGTGTTGTCCATCCCACAGAGTGACACTCCCTCAGTACCGTCTATCCCACAGCGTGACACTCCCTCAGTACCGTCCAACCCACAATGTGACACTCCCTCAATACTGTCCATCCCACAGAGTGACACTCCCTGAGTACTGTCCATCCCATGGTGTGACACTCCCAAGTACTGTCCATCCCACAGTGTGACACTCCCTCAGTACCGTCCATCCCACAGTGTGACACTCCGTCAGGACGGTCCATCCCACAATGTGACACTCCCTCAATACTGTCTATCCCACGGTGTGACACTACCCAGTACTGCCCGTCCCACACTGTAACACTCCCTCAGTACTGCCCTTCCCAGGGTGTGAAATTCCCTCAGTACCGTCCATCCCACAGTGTGACACTCCCTCAGTACTGTCCATCCCACAGTGTGATAGTCCCTCAGTACTGTCCATCCCACAGTGTGACACTCAGTCAGTACTGTCCATCCCACAGTGTGACAGTCCCTCAGTACTGTCCAAACCACACTGTGACACTCCCTCAGTACTGTCCATTCTACAGTGTGACACTCTCTCAGTACCGTCCATCCCCCAATGTGACACTCCCTCAGTCTTGTCCATCTCACAGTACGACACTCCCTCTGTACTGTCCATCCCACAGTGTGACCCTCCGTCAGTACTGTCCATCTCACAGTGTGACTCCCCCTCAGTACTGCCCGCCCCACACTGTGACACTCCCTCAGTACTGCCCTTCCCAGGATGTGAAATTCCCTCAGTACTGTCCATCCCACAGAGTGACACTCCCTCAGTACTGTCCATCCCACAGTGTGACACTCCCTCAGTACTGTCCATCTCACAGTGTGACACTCCCTCAGTACTGTCCATCCCACAGTGTGACACTCCCTCAGTACTGTCCATCCCACAGTGTGACAGTCCCTCAGTACGGTCCATCCCCCAATGTGACACTCACTCAGTCTTGTCCATCTCACAGTGCGACACTCCCTCTGTACTGTCCATCCCACAGTGTGACCCTCCGTCAGTACTGTCCATCTCACAGTGTGACACTCCCTCAGTACTGTCCATCCCACAGTGTGACAGTCCCTCTGTACTGTCCACACCACAGTGTGACCCTCCGTCAGTACTGTCCATCTCACAGTTTGACTCCCCCTCAGTACTGTTCATCCCATGGTGTGACACCCCCTCAGTACTGTCCATCCCACAGTGTGACATTCGCTCCGTACCGTCCACACATAGTGCGACACTTGGTCAGTACTGCCCGTCCCACACTGTGACACTCCCTCAGTACTGCCCTTCCCAGGGTGTGAAATTCCCTCAGTACTGTCCATCCCACAGAGTGACAGTCCCTCAGTACTGTCCATCCCACAGTGTGACACTCCCTCAGTACTGTCCATCTCACAGTGTGACACTCCCTCAGTACTGTCCATCCCACAGTGTGACAGTCCCTCAGTACTGTTCAACCCACAGTGTGACACTCCCTCAGTACTGTCCATCACACAGTGTGACACTCCCTCAGTACTGTCCATCCCACAGTGTGACAGTCCCTCAGTACTGTCCACACCACAGTGTGACACTCCCTCAGTACCGTCCATCCCACAGTGTGACCCTCCGTCAGTACTGTCCATCTCACACTTTGACTCCCCCTCAGTACTGTCCATCCCATGGTGTGACACCCCCTCAGTACTGTCCATCTCACAGTGTGACATTCCCTCCGTACCGTCCACACACAGTGCGTCACTTGGTCAGTACTGCCCGTCCCACACTGGAACACTCCCTCAGTACTGCCCTTCCCAGGGTGTGAAATTCCCTCAGTACTGTCCATCCCACAGTGTGACACTCCCTCAGTACTGTCCATCTGACAGTGACACTCCCTCAGTACTGTCCATCCCACAGTGTGACAGTCCCTCAGGACTGTCCATCCCACAGTGTGACACTCCCTCAGTACTGTCCATCCCATAGTGTGACAGTCCCTCAGTACTGTCCACACCACAGTGTGACACTCCCTCAGTACTGTCCATCCTACAGTCTGACACTCCATCAGTACTGTCCATTCTACAGTGTGACACGCCCTCAGTACCGTCCATCACCCAATGTGACACTCCCTCAGTCTTGTCCATCTCACAGTGTGACAATCCCTCAGTACTGTCCATTCCACAGTGTGACACTCACTCAGTTCCGTCCATCCCCCAATGTGACACTCCCTCAGTCTTGTCTCTCCCACGGTGTGACACTCCCCAGTACTGCCCGTCCCACACTGTGACACTCCCTCAGTACTGCCCTTACCAGGGTGTGAAATTCCCTCAGTATTGTCCATCCCACAGTGTGACACTCCCTCAGTACTGTCCATCTCACAGTGACACTCCCTCAGTACTGTCCATCCCACAGTGTGACAGTCCCTCAGCACTGCCCATCCCACAGTGTGACACTCCCTCAGTACTGTCCATCCCATAGTGTGACAGTCCCTCAGTACTGTCCACACCACAGTGTGACACTCCCTCAGTACTGTCCATTCTACATTCTGACACACGCTCAGTACTGTCCATTCCACAGTGTGACACTCCCTCAGTACCGTCCATCCCCCAATGTGACACTCCCTCAGTCTTGTCCATCTCACAGTGTGACAATCCGTCAGTACTGTCCATTCCACAGTGTGACACACCCTCAGTACTGCCCTTCCCGCGGTGTGAAATTCCCTCAGTACTGTCCATCCCACAGAGTGACAGTCCCTCAGTACTGTCCATCCCACAGTGTGACACTCCCTCAGTACTGTCCATCTCACAGTGTGACAGTCCTTCAGTACTGTCCACCCCACAGTGTGACACTCCCTCAGTACTGTGCATTCTACAGTCTGACACTCTCTCAGTACTGTCCATTCCACAGTGTGACACTCCCTCAGTTCCGTCTATCCCCCAATGTGACACTCCCTCAGTCTTGTCCATCTCACAGTGCGACACTCTCTCTGTACTGTCCATCCCACAGTGTGACACTCCGTCAGTACTGTCCATCTCACAGTGTGACTCCCCCTCAGTACTGTCCATCCCACAGTGTGACACTCCCTCAGTACTGCCCTTCCCAGGGTGTGAAATTCCCTCAGTACTGTCCATCCCACAGAGTGACACTCCCTCAGTACAGTCCATCCCACAGTGTGACACTCCCTCAGTGCTGTCCATCTCACAGTGTGACACTCCCTCAGTACTGTCCATCCCACAGTGTGACACTCCCTCAGTACTGTCCATCACACAGTGTGACAGTCCCTCAGTGCTGTCCACACCAGAGTGAGACACTCCCTCAGTACTGTCCATTCTACAGTCTGACACTCCCCCTGTACTGTCCATCCCACAGTGTGACCCTACGTCAGTACTGTCCATCTCACAGTGTGACTCCCCCTCAGTACCGTCCATCCCATGGTGTGACACCCCCTCAGTACTATCCATCCCACAGTGTGACATTCCCTCCGTACTGTCCACACACAGTGCGACACTTGCACAGTACTGCCCTTCCCACAGTGTGACACTCCCTGAGTACTGTCCATCCCACAGTGTGACACTCCCTCAGTACTGTCCATCCCACAGTGTGACACTCCCTCAGTACTGTCCATCTCACGGAGTGACGCTCACTCAGTACCGTCCATCCCACAGTGTGATACTCCCTCAGTACTGCCCGTCCCATACTGTGACACTCCCTCAGTACTGTCCATCCCACAGTGTGACACTCCTTGAGTACCGTCCATCCCATAGTTTGACACTCCCTCAGTACTGTCCATCCCACAGTGTGACACTCCCTCAGTACCGTCCATCCCAGAATGTGACACTCCCTCAGTACTGTCCATCCCACAGAGTGACGCTCCCTCAGTACCGTCCATCCCACAGTGTGACACTCACTCAGTACCGTCCATCCCAGAATGTGACAGTTCCTCAGTCTTGTCCATCTCACAGTGTGACACTCCCTCAGTACTGTCCATCCCACAGAGTGACGCTCCCTCAGTACCGTCCATCCCACAGTCTGACACTCCCTCAGTACCGTCCATCCCAGAATGTGACACTTCCTCAGTCTTGTCCATCTCACAGTGCGACACTCCCTCAGTACTGTCCATCCCACAGTGTGACCCTTCGTCAGTACTGTCCATCTCACAGTGTGACTCCCCCTCAGTACTGTCCATCCCATGGTGTGACACCCCCTCAGTACTGTCCATCCCACAGTGTGACATTCCCTCCGTACCGTCCACACACAGTGCGTCACTTGGTCAGTACTGCCCGTCCCACACTGGGACACTCCCTCAGTACTGCCCTTCCCAGGGTGTGAAATTCCCTCAGTACTGTCCATCCCACAGTGTGACACTCCCTCAGTACTGTCCATCTCACAGTGACACTCCCTCAGTACTGTCCATCCCACAGTGTGACAGTCCCTCAGGACTGTCCATCCCACAGTGTGACACTCCCTCAGTACTGTCCATCCCATAGTGTGACAGTCCCTCAGTACTGTCCACACCACAGTGTGACACTCCCTCAGTACTGTCCATCCTACAGTCTGACACTCCATCAGTACTGTCCATTCTACAGTGTGACACGCCCTCAGTACCGTCCATCCCCCAATGTGACACTCCCTCAGTCTTGTCCATCTCACAGTGTGACAATCCCTCAGTACTGTCCATTCCACAGTGTGACACTCCCTCAGTACCGTCCATCCCCCAATGTGACACTCCCTCAGTCTTGTCTATCCCACGGTGTGACACTCCCCAGTACTGCCCGTCCCACACTGTGACACTCCCTCAGTACTGCCCTTCCCAGGGTGTGAAATTCCCTCAGTATTTTCCATCCCACAGTGTGACACTCCCTCAGTACTGTCCATCTCACAGTGACACTCCCTCAGTACTGTCCATCCCACAGTGTGACAGTCCCTCAGGACTGTCCATCCCACAGTGTGACACTCCCTCAGTACTGTCCATCCCATAGTGTGACACTCCCTCAGTACTGTGCATTCTACAGTCTGACACTCTCTCAGTACTGTCCATTCCACAGTGTGACACTCCCTCAGTACCGTCCATCCCCCAATGTGACACTCCCTCAGTCTTGTCCATCTCACAGTGCGACACTCCCTCTGTACTGTCCATCCCACAGTGTGACACTCTGTCAGTACTGTCCATCTCACAGTGTGACTCCCCCTCAGTACTGTCCATCCCACAGTGTGACACTCCCTCAGTACTGCCCTTCCCAGTGTGTGAAATTCCCTCAGTACTGTCCTTCCCACAGAGTGACACTCCCTCAGTACAGTCCATCACACAGTGTGACACTCACTCAGTGCTGTCCATCTCACAGTGTGACACTCCCTCAGTACTGTCCATCCCACAGTGTGACAGTCCCTCAGTACTGTCCATCCCACAGTGTGACACTCCCTCAGTACTGTCCATCCCACAGTGTGACAGTCCCTCAGTGCTGTCCACACCACAGTGTGACACTCCCTCAGTACTGTCCATTCTACAGTCTGACACTCCCTCTGTACTGTCCATCCCACAGTGTGACCCTCCGTCAGTACTGTCCATCTCACAGTGTGACTCCCCCTCAGTACCGTCCATCCCATGGTGTGACACCCCCTCAGTACTATCCATCCCACAGTGTGACATTCCCTCCGTACTGTCCACACACAGTGCGACACTTGCACAGTACTGCCCTTCCCACAGTGTGACACTCCCTGAGTACTGTCCATCCCACAGTGTGACACTCCCTCAGTCCTGTCCATCCGACAGTGTGACACTCCCTCAGTACTGTCCATCTCACGGAGTGACGCTCACTCAGTACCGTCCATCCCACAGTGTGATACTCCCTCAGTACCGTCCATCCCATAGTTTGACACTGCCTCAGTACTGTCCATCCCACAGTGTGACACTCCCTCAGTACCGTCCATCCCAGAATGTGACACTCCCTCAGTACTGTCCATCCCACAGAGTGACGCTCCCTCAGTACCGTCCATCCCAGAATGTGACAGTTCCTCAGTCTTGTCCATCTCACAGTGCGACACTCCCTCAGTACTGTCCATCCCACAGTGTAACACTCTGTCAGTACTGTCCATCCCGCAGTGTGACACTCCCTCAGTACTGTCCATCCCACAGAGTGACACTCCCTCAGTACTGTCCATCCCAGAATGTGACACTTCCTCAGTCTTGTCCAGCTCACAGTGCGACACTCCCTCAGTACCGTCCATCCCACAGTGTGACACTCCCTCAGTACCGTCCATCCCAGAATGTGACACTTCCTCAGTCTTGTCCATCTCACAGTGCGACACTCCCTCAGTACTGTCCATCCCACAGTGTGACACTCCCTCAGTACAGTCCATTCCACAGTGTGACACTCCCTCAGTACTGTCCATCCCACAGTGTGACACTCCCTCAGTACTGTCCATCCCACAGTGTGACACTCCCTCAGTACTGTCCATCTCACGGAGTGACGCTCACTCAGTACCGTCCATCCCACAGTGTGATACTCCCTCAGTACTGCCCGTCCCATACTGTGACACTCCCTCAGTACTGTCCATCCCACAGTGTGACACTCCTTGAGTACCTTCCATCCCATAGTTTGACACTCCCTCAGTACTGTCCATCCCACAGTGTGACACTCCCTCAGTACCGTCCATCCCAGAATGTGACACTCCCTCAGTACTGTCCATCCCACAGAGTGACGCTCCCTCAGTTCCGTCCATCCCACAGTGTGACACTCCCTCAGTACCGTCCATCCCAGAATGTGACACTTCCTCAGTTTTGTCCATCTCACAGTGCGACACTCCCTCAGTACTGTCCATACCACAGTGTAACACTCTGTCAGTACTGTCCATCCCGCAGTGTGACACTCCCTCAGTACTGTCCATCCCACAGAGTGACGCTCCCTCAGTACCGTCCATCCCACAGTGTGACACTCCCTCAGTACCGTCCATCCCAGAATGTGACACTTCCTCAGTCTTGTCCATCTCACAGTGCGACACTCCCTCAGTACTGTCCATCTCACAGTGTAACACTCTGTCAGTACTGTCCATCCCACAGTGTGACACTCCCTCAGTACTGTCCATCTCACAGTGTGACACTCCCTCAGTACTGTCCATCCCACAGTGTGACACTCCCTCAGTACTGTCCATCCCACAGTGTGACAGTCCCTCAGTACCGTCCATCCCCCAATGTGACACTCACTCATTCTTGTCCATCTCACAGTGCGATACTCCCTCTGTACTGTCCATCCCACAGTGTGACCCTCCGTCAGTACTGTCCATCTCACAGTGTGACACTCCCTCAGTACTGTCCATCCCACAGTGTGACAGTCCCTCTGTACTGTCCACACCACAGTGTGACCCTCCGTCAGTACTGTCCATCTCACAGTTTGACTCCCCCTCAGTACTGTTTATCCCATGGTGTGACACCCCCTCAGTACTGTCCATCCCACAGTGTGACATTCGCTCCGTACCGTCCACACACAGTGCGACACTTGGTCAGTACTGCCCGTCCCACACTGTGACACTCCCTCAGTACTGCCCTTCCCAGGGTGTGAAATTCCCTCAGTACTGTCCATCCCACAGAGTGACAGTCCCTCAGTACTGTCCATCCCACAGTGTGACTCTCCCTCAGTACTGTCCATCTCACAGTGTGACACTCCCTCAGTACTGTCCATCCCACAGTGTGACAGTCCCTCAGTACTGTTCAACCCACAGTGTGACACTCCCTCAGTACTGTCCATCACACAGTGTGACACTCCCTCAGTACTGTCCATCCCACAGTGTGACAGTCCCTCAGTACTGTCCACACCACAGTGTGACACTCCCTCAGTACCGTCCATCCCACAGTGTGACCCTCCGTCAGTACTGTCCATCTCACACTTTGACTCCCCCTCAGTACTGTCCATCCCATGGTGTGACACCCCCTCAGTACTGTCCATCCCACAGTGTGACATTCCCACCGTACCGTCCACACACAGTGCGTCACTTGGTCAGTACTGCCCGTCCCACACTGGAACACTCCCTCAGTACTGCCCTTCCCAGGGTGTGAAATTCCCTCAGTACTGTCCATCCCACAGTGTGACACTCCCTCAGTACTGTCCATCTGACAGTGACACTCCCTCAGTACTGTCCATCCCACAGTGTGACAGTCCCTCAGGACTGTCCATCCCACAGTGTGACACTCCCTCAGTACTGTCCATCCCATAGTGTGACAGTCCCTCAGTACTGTCCACACCACAGTGTGACACTCCCTCAGTACTGTCCATCCTACAGTCTGACACTCCATCAGTACTGTCCATTCTACAGTGTGACACGCCCTCAGTACCGTCCATCACCCAATGTGACACTCCCTCAGTCTTGTCCATCTCACAGTGTGACAATCCCTCAGTACTGTCCATTCCACAGTGTGACACTCCCTCAGTTCCGTCCATCCCCCAATGTGACACTCCCTCAGTCTTGTCTATCCCACGGTGTGACACTCCCCAGTACTGCCCGTCCCACACTGTGACACTCCCTCAGTACTGCCCTTCCCAGGGTGTGAAATTCCCTCAGTATTGTCCATCCCACAGTGTGACACTCCCTCAGTACTGTCCATCTCACAGTGACACTCCCTCAGTACTGTCCATCCCACAGTGTGACAGTCCCTCAGCACTGTCCATCCCACAGTGTGACACTCCCTCAGTACTGTCCATCCCATAGTGTGACAGTCCCTCAGTACTGTCCACACCACAGTGTGACACTCCCTCAGTACTGTCCATTCTACATTCTGACACACGCTCAGTACTGTCCATTCCACAGTGTGACACTCCCTCAGTACCGTCCATCCCCGAATGTGACACTCCCTCAGTCTTGTCCATCTCACAGTGTGACAATCCCTCAGTACTGTCCATTCCACAGTGTGACACTCCCTTAGTACTGCCCTTCCCGCGGTGTGAAATTCCCTCAGTACTGTCCATCCCACAGAGTGACAGTCCCTCTGTACTGTCCATCCCACAGTGTGACACTCCCTCAGTACTGTCCATCTCACAGTGTGACACTCCCTCAGTACTGTGCATTCTACAGTATGACACTCTCTCAGTACTGTCCATTCCACAGTGTGACACTCCCTCAGTACCGTCTATCCCCCAATGTGACACTCCCTCAGTCTTGTCCATCTCACAGTGCGACACTCTCTCTGTACTGTCCATCGCACAGTGTGACACTCCGTCAGTACTGTCCATCTCACAGTGTGACTCCCCCTCAGTACTGTCCATCCCACAGTGTGACACTCCCTCAGTACTGCCCTTCCCAGGGTGTGAAATTCCCTCAGTACTGTCCATCCCACAGAGTGACACTCCCTCAGTACAGTCCATCCCACAGTGTGACACTCCCTCAGTGCTGTCCATCTCACAGTGTGACACTCCCTCAGTACTGTCCATCCCACAGTGTGACACTCCCTCAGTACTGTCCATCACACAGTGTGACAGTCCCTCAGTGCTGTCCACACCAGAGTGAGACACTCCCTCAGTACTGTCCATTCTACAGTCTGACACTCCCCCTGTACTGTCCATCCCACAGTGTGACCCTACGTCAGTACTGTCCATCTCACAGTGTGACTCCCCCTCAGTACCGTCCATCCCATGGTGTGACACCCCCTCAGTACTATCCATCCCACAGTGTGACATTCCCTCCGTACTGTCCACACACAGTGCGACACTTGCACAGTACTGCCCTTCCCACAGTGTGACACTCCCTGAGTACTGTCCATCCCACAGTGTGACACTCCCTCAGTACTGTCCATCCCACAGTGTGACACTCCCTCAGTACTGTCCATCTCACGGAGTGACGCTCACTCAGTACCGTCCATCCCACAGTGTGATACTCCCTCAGTACTGCCCGTCCCATACTGTGACACTCCCTCAGTACTGTCCATCCCACAGTGTGACACTCCTTGAGTACCGTCCATCCCATAGTTTGACACTCCCTCAGTACTGTCCATCCCACAGTGTGACACTCCCTCAGTACCGTCCATCCCAGAATGTGACACTCCCTCAGTACTGTCCATCCCACAGAGTGACGCTCCCTCAGTACCGTCCATCCCACAGTGTGACACTCCCTCAGTACCGTCCATCCCAGAATGTGACAGTTCCTCAGTCTTGTCCATCTCACAGTGCGACACTCCCTCAGTACTGTCCATCCCACAGTGTAACACTCTGTCAGTACTGTCCATCCCGCAGTGTGACACTCCCTCAGTACTGTCCATCCCACAGAGTGACGCTCCCTCAGTACCGTCCATCCCACAGTCTGACACTCCCTCAGTACCGTCCATCCCAGAATGTGACACTTCCTCAGTCTTGTCCATCTCACAGTGCGACACTCCCTCAGTACTGTCCATCCCACAGTGTGACCCTTCGTCAGTACTGTCCATCTCACAGTGTGACTCCCCCTCAGTACTGTCCATCCCATGGTGTGACACCCCTCAGTACTGTCCATCCCACAGTGTGACATTCCCTCCGTACCGTCCACACACAGTGCGTCACTTGGTCAGTACTGCCCGTCCCACACTGGGACACTCCCTCAGTACTGCCCTTCCCAGGGTGTGAAATTCCCTCAGTACTGTCCATCCCACAGTGTGACACTCCCTCAGTACTGTCCATCTCACAGTGACACTCCCTCAGTACTGTCCATCCCACAGTGTGACAGTCCCTCAGGACTGTCCATCCCACAGTGTGACACTCCCTCAGTACTGTCCATCCCATAGTGTGACAGTCCCTCAGTACTGTCCACACCACAGTGTGACACTCCCTCAGTACTGTCCATCCTACAGTCTGACACTCCATCAGTACTGTCCATTCTACAGTGTGACACGCCCTCAGTACCGTCCATCCCCCAATGTGACACTCCCTCAGTCTTGTCCATCTCACAGTGTGACAATCCCTCAGTACTGTCCATTCCACAGTGTGACACTCCCTCAGTACCGTCCATCCCCCAATGTGACACTCCCTCAGTCTTGTCTATCCCACGGTGTGACACTCCCCAGTACTGCCCGTCCCACACTGTGACACTCCCTCAGTACTGCCCTTCCCAGGGTGTGAAATTCCCTCAGTATTTTCCATCCCACAGTGTGACACTCCCTCAGTACTGTCCATCTCACAGTGACACTCCCTCAGTACTGTCCATCCCACAGTGTGACAGTCCCTCAGGACTGTCCATCCCACAGTGTGACACTCCCTCAGTACTGTCCATCCCATAGTGTGACACTCCCTCAGTACTGTGCATTCTACAGTCTGACACTCTCTCAGTACTGTCCATTCCACAGTGTGACACTCCCTCAGTACCGTCCATCCCCCAATGTGACACTCCCTCAGTCTTGTCCATCTCACAGTGCGACACTCCCTCTGTACTGTCCATCCCACAGTGTGACACTCCGTCAGTACTGTCCATCTCACAGTGTGACTCCCCCTCAGTACTGTCCATCCCACAGTGTGACACTCCCTCAGTACTGCCCTTCCCAGTGTGTGAAATTCCCTCAGTACTGTCCATCCCACAGAGTGACACTCCCTCAGTACAGTCCATCACACAGTGTGACACTCCCTCAGTGCTGTCCATCTCACAGTGTGACACTCCCTCAGTACTGTCCATCCCACTGTGTGACAGTCCCTCAGTACTGTCCATCCCACAGTGTGACACTCCCTCAGTACTGTCCATCCCACAGTGTGACAGTCCCTCAGTGCTGTCCACACCACAGTGTGACACTCCCTCAGTACTGTCCATTCTACAGTCTGACACTCCCTCTGTACTGTCCATCCCACAGTGTGACCCTCCGTCAGTACTGTCCATCTCACAGTGTGACTCCCCCTCAGTACCGTCCATCCCATGGTGTGACACCCCCTCAGTACTATCCATCCCACAGTGTGACATTCCCTCCGTACTGTCCACACACAGTGCGACACTTGCACAGTACTGCCCTTCCCACAGTGTGACACTCCCTGAGTACTGTCCATCCCACAGTGTGACACTCCCTCAGTCCTGTCCATCCGACAGTGTGACACTCCCTCAGTACTGTCCATCTCACGGAGTGACGCTCACTCAGTACCGTCCATCCCACAGTGTGATACTCCCTCAGTACTGCCCGTCCCATGCTGTGACACTCCCTCAGTACTGTCCATCCCACAGTGTGACACTCCTTGAGTACCATCCATCCCATAGTTTGACACTGCCTTAGTACTGTCCATCCCACAGTGTGACACTCCCTCAATACCGTCCATCCCAGAATGTGACACTCCCTCAGTACTGTCCATCCCACAGAGTGACGCTCCCTCAGTACCGTCCATCCCAGAATGTGACAGTTCCTCAGTCTTGTCCATCTCACAGTGCGACACTCCCTCAGTACTGTCCATCCCACAGTGTAACACTCTGTCAGTACTGTCCATCCCGCAGTGTGACACTCCCTCAGTACTGTCCATCCCACAGAGTGACACTCCCTCAGTACTGTCCATCCCAGAATGTGACACTTCCTCAGTCTTGTCCATCTCACAGTGCGACACTCCCTCAGTACCGTCCATCCCACAGTGTGACACTCCCTCAGTACCGTCCATCCCAGAATGTGACACTTCCTCAGTCTTGTCCATCTCACAGTGCGACACTCCCTCAGTACTGTCCATCCCACAGTGTGACACTCCCTCAGTACAGTCCATCCCACAGTGTGACACTCCCTCAGTACTGTCCATCCCACAGTGTGATACTCCCTCAGTACTGTCCATCCCACAGTGTGACACTCCCTCAGTACTGTCCATCTCACGGAGTGACGCTCACTCAGTACCGTCCATCCCACAGTGTGATACTCCCTCAGTACTGCCCGTCCCATACTGTGACACTCCCTCAGTACTGTCCATCCCACAGTGTGACACTCCTTGAGTACCTTCCATCCCATAGTTTGACACTCCCTCAGTACTGTCCATCCCACAGTGTGACACTCCCTCAGTAACGTCCATCCCAGAATGTGACACTCCCTCAGTACTGTCCATCCCACAGAGTGACGCTCCCTCAGTTCCGTCCATCCCACAGTGTGACACTCCCTCAGTACCGTCCATCCCAGAATGTGACACTTCCTCAGTCTTGTCCATCTCACAGTGCGACACTCCCTCAGTACTGTCCATACCACAGTGTAACACTCTGTCAGTACTGTCCATCCCGCAGTGTGACACTCCCTCAGTACTGTCCATCCCACAGAGTGACGCTCCCTCAGTACCGTCCATCCCACAGTGTGACACTCCCTCAGTACCGTCCATCCCAGAATGTGACACTTCCTCAGTCTTGTCCATCTCACAGTGCGACACTCCCTCAGTACTGTCCATCTCACAGTGTAACACTCTGTCAGTACTGTCCATCCCACAGTGTGACATTCCCTCCGTACTGTCCACACACAGTGCGACACTTGCACAGTACTGCCCTTCCCACAGTGTGACACTCCCTGAGTACTGTCCATCCCACAGTGTGACACTCCCTCAGTCCTGTCCATCCGACAGTGTGACACTCCCTCAGTACTGTCCATCTCACGGAGTGACGCTCACTCAGTACCGTCCATCCCACAGTGTGATACTCCCTCAGTACTGCCCGTCCCATACTGTGACACTCCCTCAGTACTGTCCATCCCACAGTGTGACACTCCTTGAGTACCATCCATCCCATAGTTTGACACTGCCTTAGTACTGTCCATCCCACAGTGTGACACTCCCTCAATACCGTCCATCCCAGAATGTGACACTCCCTCAGTACTGTCCATCCCACAGAGTGACGCTCCCTCAGTACCGTCCATCCCAGAATGTGACAGTTCCTCAGTCTTGTCCATCTCACAGTGCGACACTCCCTCAGTACTGTCCATCCCACAGTGTAACACTCTGTCAGTACTGTCCATCCCGCAGTGTGACACTCCCTCAGTACTGTCCATCCCACAGAGTGACACTCCCTCAGTACTGTCCATCCCAGAATGTGACACTTCCTCAGTCTTGTCCATCTCACAGTGCGACACTCCCTCAGTACCGTCCATCCCACAGTGTGACACTCCCTCAGTACCGTCCATCCCAGAATGTGACACTTCCTCAGTCTTGTCCATCTCACAGTGCGACACTCCCTCAGTACTGTCCATCCCACAGTGTGACACTCCCTCAGTACAGTCCATCCCACAGTGTGACACTCCCTCAGTACTGTCCATCCCACAGTGTGACACTCCCTCAGTACTGTCCATCCCACAGTGTGACACTCCCTCAGTACTGTCCATCTCACGGAGTGACGCTCACTCAGTACCGTCCATCCCACAGTGTGATACTCCCTCAGTACTGCCCGTCCCATACTGTGACACTCCCTCAGTACTGTCCATCCCACAGTGTGACACTCCTTGAGTACCTTCCATCCCATAGTTTGACACTCCCTCAGTACTGTCCATCCCACAGTGTGACACTCCCTCAGTAACGTCCATCCCAGAATGTGACACTCCCTCAGTACTGTCCATCCCACAGAGTGACGCTCCCTCAGTTCCGTCCATCCCACAGTGTGACACTCCCTCAGTACCGTCCATCCCAGAATGTGACACTTCCTCAGTCTTGTCCATCTCACAGTGCGACACTCCCTCAGTACTGTCCATACCACAGTGTAACACTCTGTCAGTACTGTCCATCCCGCAGTGTGACACTCCCTCAGTACTGTCCATCCCACAGAGTGACGCTCCCTCAGTACCGTCCATCCCACAGTGTGACACTCCCTCAGTACCGTCCATCCCAGAATGTGACACTTCCTCAGTCTTGTCCATCTCACAGTGCGACACTCCCTCAGTACTGTCCATCTCACAGTGTAACACTCTGTCAGTACTGTCCATCCCACAGTGTGACACTCCCTCAGTACTGTCCATCTCACAGTGTGACACTCCCTCAGTACTGTCCATCCCACGGTGTGACACCCCCTCAGTACTGTCCATCCCACAGTGTGACACTCCCTCAGTACCGTACATTCTACAGTCTGACACACTCTCAGTACCGTCCATTCCACAGTGTGACTCTCCCTCAGCACCGTCCATCCCCCAATGTGACACTCCCTCAGTCTTGTCCATCTCACAGTGTGACACTCCCTCAGTACTGTCCATCTCACAGTGTGACACTCCCTCAGTACTGTCCATCCCACGGTGTGACACCCCCTCAGTACTGTCCATCCCACAGTGTGACACTCCCTCAGTACCGTACATTCTACAGTCTGACACTCTCTCAGTACAGTCCATTCCACAGTTTGACTCTCCCTCAGCACCGTCCATCCCCCAATGTGACACTCCCTCAGTCTTGTCCATCTCACAGTGTGACACTCCCTCAGTACTGTCAATCTCACAGTGTGACACCCCCTCAGTACTGTCTATCCCACAGTGTGACACTCCCTCCGTACTGTCCACGCACAGTGTGACACTCCCTCAGTACTGTCTGTCCCACACTGTGACACTCCCTCAGTACTGCCCTTCCCGCGGTGTGAAATTCCCTCAGTTATGTCCATCCCACAGAGTGACACTCACTCAGTAACGTCCATCCCACAGTGTGACACGCCCTCAGTACTGTCCATCCCACAATGTGACACTCCCTCAATACTCTCCATCCCACAGAGTGACACTCCCTGAGTAATTTCCATCCCACAGTGTGACACCCCCTCAGTACTGTCCATCCCACGGTGTGACACTCCCCAGTACTGTCCATCCCACAGTGCGACACTCCCTCTGTACTGTCCATCCCACAGTGTGACCCTTCGTCAGTACTGTCCATCTCACAGTGTGACTCTCCCTCAGTACTGTCCATCCCACAGTGTGACAGTCCCTCAGTACTGTCCATCCCACAGTGTGACTCTCCCTCAGTACTGTCCATCCCACAGTGTGACACTCCCTCAGTACTGTCCATCCCAGAGTGTGACACTCCCTCAGTACTGTCCATCCCACAGTGTGACACTCCCTCAGTACTGTCCATCCCACAGTGTGACACTCCCTCAGTACTGTCCATCTCACAGTGTGACACTCCCTCAGTACTGTCCATCCCACAGTCTGACATTCCCTCAGTACTGTCCATTCTACAGTCTGACACTCTCTCCGTACTGTCCATTCCACAGTCTGACACTCCCTTAGTACCGTCTATCCCCCAATGTGACACTCCCTCATTCTTGTCCATCTCACAGTGCGACACTCCCTCTGTACTGTCCATCCCACAGTGTGACCCTCCGTCAGTACTGTCCATCTCACAGTGTGACTCCCACTCAGTACTGTCCATCCCACGGTGTGACACCCCCTCAGTACTGTCCATCCCACAGTGTGACATTCCCTCAGTGCTGTCCATCCCACAGTGTGACACTCCCTCCGTACTGTCCACACACAGTGTGACACTCCCTCAGTACTGTCTGTCCCACACTGTGACACTCCCTCAGTACTGCCTTTCCCGCGGTGTAAAATCCCCTCAGTTCTGTCCATCCCACAGAGTGACACTCCCTCAGTACTGTCCATCCCACAGTGTGACACTCCCTCAGTACCGTCCATCCCACAATGTGACACTCCCTCAATACTGTCCATCCCACAGAGTGACACTCCCTGAGTAATTTCCATCCCACAGTGTGACACCCCCTCAGTACTGTCCATCCCACGGTGTGACACTCCCCAGTACTGTCCATCCCACAATGCGACACTCATCTGTACTGTCCATCCCACAGTGTGACCCTTCGTCAGTACTGTCCATCTCAGAGTGTGACTCCCCCTCAGTACTGTCCATCCCACGGTGTGACACCCCCTCAGTACTGTCCATCCCACAGTGTGACA
Organism: Mobula hypostoma; assembly: GCF_963921235.1. Lineage (NCBI taxonomy): Eukaryota > Metazoa > Chordata > Chondrichthyes > Myliobatiformes > Myliobatidae > Mobula > Mobula hypostoma. The sequence goes on from NC_086097.1 coordinate 137,973,777, forward strand.
CTGCCTCAGTACTGTCCATCTCACAGTGTGACACTCCCTCAGTACTGTCCATCCCACAGTGTGACAGTCCCTCAGTACTGTCCATCCCACAGTGTGACACTCCCTCAGTACTGTCCATCTCACAGTGTGACACTCCCTCAGTACTGTCCATCCCACAGTGTGACACTCCCTCAGTACTGTCCAACCTGCAGAGTGACATTCCCTCCGTACTGTCCACACACACTGTGACACTCCCTCAGTACTGCCTTTCCCAGGGTGTGAAATTCCCTAAGTACTGTCCATCCCACACTGTGACACTCCCTCAGTACTGTCCATCCCACAGTGTGGCAGTCCCTCAGTACTGTCCATCCCACAGTGTGACATTCCCTCCATACTGTCCACACACAGTGCGACACGTGGTCAGTACTGCCCGTCCCACACTGTGACCCTGCCTCAGTACTACCCTTCTCAGGGTGTGAAATTCCCTCAGTCCTGTCCATCCCACAGAGTGACACTCCCTCAGTACCGTCCATCCCACAGTGTGACATTCCCTCAGTACCGTCCATCCCACAATGTGACACTCCCTCAATACTGTCCATCCCACAGAGTGACACTGCCTGAGTACTGTCCATCCCACGGTTTGACACCCCCTCAGTACTGTCCATCCCGCGGTGTGACACTCCCCAGTACTGCCCGTCTCACACTGTGACACTCCGTCAGTACTGCCCTTCCCAGGGTGTGCAATTCGCTCAGTACTGTCCATCCCACAGAGTGACAGTCCCTCAGTACCGTCCATCCGACAGTGTGACACTCCCTCAGTACTGTCCATCCCACAGTGTGACAGTCCCTCAGTACTGTCCACACCACAGTGTGACACTCCGTCAGTACTGTCCATTCTACAGTCTGACACTCTCTCAGTACTGTCCATTCCACAGTGTGACACTCCCCCAGTACCGTGCATCCCCCAATGTGACACTCCCTCAGTCTTGTCCATCTCACAGTGTGACTCCCCCTCAGTACTGTCCATCCCACGGTGTGACACCCCCTCAGTACTGTCCATCCTATGGTGTGACACTCCCTCCATACTGTCCACACACAGTGTGACACACCCTCCATACTGTCCACACACAGTGTGACACTCCCTCAGTACTGTCCATCCCACAGTGTGACACTCCTTGAGTACCTTCCATCCCATAGTTTGACACTCCCTCAGTACTGTCCTTCCCACAGTGTGACACTCCCTCAGTACTGTCCATCTCATGGAGTTACGCTCCCTCAGTACCGTCCATCCCACAGTGTGACGCTCCCTCAGTACTGTCCATCCCACAGAGTGACGCTCCCTGACTACCGTCCATCCCACAGTGTGACACTCCCTCAGTACCGTCCATCCCAGAATGTGACACTTCCTCAGTCTTGTCCATCTCACAGTGCGACACTCCGTCTGTACTGTCCATCCCACAGTGTGACACTCCCTCAGTACCGTCCATCCCACAGTGTGACACTCCTTGAGTACCTTCCATCCCATAATTTGATACTCCCTCAGTACTGTCCATCCCACAGTGTGGCACTTCCTCAGTACTGTCTGTCCCACAATGTGACACTCCCTCAGTACTGTCCATCTCACAGTGTGACACCCCCTCAGTGCTGTCCATCCCACGGTGTGATACCCCCTCAGTACTGTCCATCCCACAGTGTGACACTCCCTCAGTACCGTACATTCTACAGTCTGACACTCTCTCAGTACCGTACATTCCACAGTGTGACTCTCCCTCAGCACCGTCCATCCCCCAATGTGACACTCCCTCAGTCTTGTCCATCTCACAGTGTGACACTGTCTCCGTACTGTCCACACACAGTGTGACACTCCCTCAGTACTGTCTGTCCCACACTGTGACACTCCCTCAGTACTGCCCTTCCCGCGGTGTAAAATCCCCTCAGTTCTGTCCATCCCACAGAGTGACACTCCCTCAGTACTGTCCATCCCACAGTGTGACACTCCCTCAGTACCGTCCATCCCACAATGTGACACTCCCTCAATACTGTCCATCCCACAGAGTGACACTCCCTGAGTACTTTCCATCCCACGGTGTGACACCCCCTCAGTATTGTCCATCCCACGGTGTGACACTCCCCAGTACTGTCCATCCCACAGTGCGACACTCCCTCTGTACTGTCCATCCCACAGTGTGACCCTTCGTCAGTACTGTCTATCTCACAGTGTGACTCCTCCTCAGTACTCTCCATCCCACGGTGTGACACCCCCTCAGTACTGTCCATCCCACATTGTGACATTCCCTCCGTACTGTCCACACACAGTGCGACACTTGGTCAGTACTGCCCGTCCCACACTGTGACACTCCCTCAGTACTACCCTTCCCAAGGTGTGAAATTCCCTCAGTGCTGTCCATCCCACAGAGTGACACTCGCTCAGTACTGTCCATCCCACAGTGTGACAGTCCCTCAGTACTGTCCATCCCACAGTATAACACTCCCGCAGTACTGTCCATCCCACAGTGTGACAGTTCCTCAGTACTGTCCACCCCACAGTGTGACACTCCCTCAGTACTGTCCATCTCACAGTGTGACAGTCCCTCAGTACTGTCCATCCCACAGTGTGACACTCCCTCAGTACCGTACATTCTACAGTCTGACGCTCTCTCAGTACCGTCCATTCCACAGTGTGACTCTCCCTCAGCACCGTCCATCCCCCAATGTGACACTCCCTCAGTCTTGTCCATCTCACAGTGTGACACTCCCTCCGTACTGTCCACACACAGTGTGACACTCGCTCAGTACTGTCTGTCCCACACTGTGACACTCCCTCAGTACTGCCCTCCCGCGGTGTAAAATCCCCTCAGTTCTGTCCATCCCACAGAGTGACACTCCCTCAGTACTGTCTTTCCCACAGTGTGACACTCCCTCTGTACCGTCCTTCCCACAATGTGACACTCGCTCAATACTGTCCATCCCACAGAGTGACACTCCCTGAGTACTTTCCATCCGACGGTGTGACACCCCCTCAGTACTGTCCATCCCACGGTGTGACACTCCCCAGTACTGTCCATCCCACAGTGCGACACTCCCCAGTACTGTCCATCCCACAGTGCGACACTCCCTCTGTACTGTCCATCCCACAGTGTGACCCTCCGTCAGTACTGTCTATCTCACAGTGTGACTCCCCCTCAGTACTCTCCATCCCACGGTGTGACACCCCCTCAGTACTGTCCATCCCACATTGTGACATTCCCTCCGTACTGTCAACACACAGTGCGACACTTGGTCAGTACTGCCCGTCCCACACTGTGATACTCCCTCAGTACTACCCTTCCCAGGGTGTGAAATTCCCTCAGTGCTGTCCATCCCACAGAGTGACACTCCCTCAGTACTGTCCATCCCACAGTGTGACAGTTCCTCAGTACTGTCCACACCACAGTGTGACACTCCCTCAGTACCGTCCATCCCCCAATGTGACACTCCCTCAGTCTTGTCCATCTCACAGTGCGACACTCCGTCTGTACTGTCCATCCCACAGTGTGACCCTCCGTCAGTACTGTCCATCTCACAGTGTTACTCCCCCTCAGTACTGTCCATCCCACGGTGTGACACACCCTCAGTACTGTCCATCCTACAGTGTGACATTCCCTCTGTACTGTCCACACACAGTGCGACACTTAGTCAGTACTGCCCGTCCCACACTGTGAAACTCCCTCAGTACTGCCCTTCCCAGGATGTGAAATTCCCTCAGTACTCTCCATCCCACAGAGTGACACTCCCTCAGTACTGTCCATCCTGCAGTGTGACATTCCCTCCGTACTGTCCACACACAGTGCGACACTTGGTCAGTACTGCCCGTCCCACACTGTGACACTCCCTCAGTACTGCCCTTCCCAGGGTGTGAAATTCCCTCAGTGCTGTCCATCCCAGAGCGTGACACTCCCTCAGTACTGTCCATCCCACAGTGTGACACTCCCTCAGTACTGTCCATCTCACAGTGTGACACTCCCTGAGTACTGTCCATCCTACAGTGTGACACTCCCTCAGTACTGTCCACCCCACAGTGTGACACTCCCTCAGTACTGTCCATCTCACAGTGTGACAGTCCCTCAGTACTGTCCATCCCACAGTGTGACACTCCCTCAGTACCGTACATTCTACAGTCTGACGCTCTCTCAGTACCGTCCATTCCACAGTGTGACTCTCCCTCAGCACCGTCCATCCCCCAATGTGACACTCCCTCAGTCTTGTCCATCTCACAGTGTGACACTCCCTCCGTACTGTCCACACACAGTGTGACACTCGCTCAGTACTGTCTGTCCCACACTGTGACACTCCCTCAGTACTGCCCTCCCGCGGTGTAAAATCCCCTCAGTTCTGTCCATTCCACAGAGTGACACTCCCTCAGTACTGTCTTTCCCACAGTGTGACACTCCCTCTGTACCGTCCATCCCAGAATGTGACACTCGCTCAATACTGTCCATCCCACAGAGTGACACTCCCTGAGTACTTTCCATCCGACGGTGTGACACCCCCTCAGTACTGTCCATCCCACGGTGTGACACTCCCCAGTACTGTCCATCCCACAGTGCGACACTCCCCAGTACTGTCCATCCCACAGTGCGACACTCCCTCTGTACTGTCCATCCCACAGTGTGACCCTCCGTCAGTACTGTCTATCTCACAGTGTGACTCCCCCTCAGTACTCTCCATCCCACGGTGTGACACCCCCTCAGTACTGTCCATCCCACATTGTGACATTCCCTCCGTACTGTCAACACACAGTGCGACACTTGGTCAGTACTGCCCGTCCCACACTGTGACACTCCCTCAGTACTACCCTTCCCAGGGTGTGAAATTCCCTCAGTGCTGTCCATCCCACAGAGTGACACTCCCTCAGTACTGTCCATCCCACAGTGTGACAGTCCCTCAGTACTGTCTTTCCCACAATATGACACTCCCTCAGTACTGTCCATACCACAGTGTGACACTCCCTCAGTACCGTCCATCCCGCAATGTGACACTCCCTCAGTCTTGTCCATCTCACAGTGCGACACTCCGTCTGTACTGTCCATCCCACAGTGTGACCCTCCGTCAGTACTGTCTATCTTACAGTGTGACTCCCCCTCAGTACTCTCCATCCCACGGTGTGACACCCCCTCAGTACTGTCCATCCCACATTGTGACATTCCCTCCGTACTGTCCACACACAGTGCGACACTTGGTCAGTACTGCCCATCCCACACTGTGACACTCCCTCAGTACTACCCTTCCCAGGGTGTGAAATTCCCTCAGTGCTGTCCATCCCACAGAGTGACACTCCCTCAGTACTGTCCATCCCACAGTGTGACAGTCCCTCAGTACTGTCCATCCCACAGTATGACACTCCCTCAGTACTGTCCATCCCACAGTGTGACAGTCCCTCAGTACTGTCCACACCACAGTGTGACACTCCCTCAGTACCGTCCATCCCCAAATGTGACACTCCCTCAGTCTTGTCCATCTCACAGTGCGACACTCCGTCTGTACTGTCCATCCCACAGTGTGACCCTCTGTCAGTACTGTCCATCTCACAGTGTGACTCCCCCTCAGTACTGTCCATCCCACGGTGTGACACCCCCTCAGTACTGTCCATCCCACATTGTGACATTCACTCCGTACTGTCCACACACAGTGCGACACTTGGTCAGTACTGCCCGTCCCACACTGTGACACTCCCTCAGTACTACCCTTCCCAGGGTGTGAAATTCCCTCAGTGCTGTCCATCCCACAGAGTGACACTCCCTCAGTACTTTCCATCCTGCAGTGTGACATTCCCTCCGTACTGTCCACACACAGTGCGACACTTGGTCAGTACTGCCCGTCCCACACTGTGACACTCCCTCAGTACTGCCCTTCCCAGGGTGTGAAATTCCCTCAGTGCTGTCCATCCCACAGCGTGACACTCCCTCAGTACTGTCCATCCCAGAGTGTGACACTCCCTCAGTACTGTCCATCTCACAGTGTGACACTCCCTCAGTACTGTCCATCCTACAGTGTGACACTCCCTCAGTACTGTCCACCCCACAGTGTGACACTCCCTCAGTACTGTCCATCTCACAGTGTGACAGTCCCTCAGTACTGTCCATCCCACAGTGTGACACTCCCTCAGTACCGTACATTCTACAGTCTGACGCTCTCTCAGTACCGTCCATTCCACAGTGTGACTCTCCCTCAGCACCGTCCATCCCCCAATGTGACACTCCCTCAGTCTTGTCCATCTCACAGTGTGACACTCCCTCCGTACTGTCCACACACAGTGTGACACTCGCTCAGTACTGTCTGTCCCACACTGTGACACTCCCTCAGTACTGCCCTCCCGCGGTGTAAAATCCCCTCAGTTCTGTCCATCCCACAGAGTGACACTCCCTCAGTACTGTCTTTCCCACAGTGTGACACTCCCTCTGTACCGTCCATCCCACAATGTGACACTCGCTCAATACTGTCCATCCCACAGAGTGACACTCCCTGAGTACTTTCCATCCGACGGTGTGACACCCCCTCAGTACTGTCCATCCCACGGTGTGACACTCCCCAGTACTGTCCATCCCACAGTGCGACACTCCCCAGTACTGTCCATCCCACAGTGCGACACTCCCTCTGTACTGTCCATCCCACAGTGTGACCCTCCGTCAGTACTGTCTATCTCACAGTGTGACTCCCCCTCAGTACTCTCCATCCCACGGTGTGACACCCCCTCAGTACTGTCCATCCCACATTGTGACATTCCCTCCGTACTGTCAACACACAGTGCGACACTTGGTCAGTACTGCCCGTCCCACACTGTGATACTCCCTCAGTACTACCCTTCCCAGGGTGTGAAATTCCCTCAGTGCTGTCCATCCCACAGAGTGACACTCCCTCAGTACTGTCCATCCCACAGTGTGACAGTTCCTCAGTACTGTCCACACCACAGTGTGACACTCCCTCAGTACCGTCCATCCCCCAATGTGACACTCCCTCAGTCTTGTCCATCTCACAGTGCGACACTCCGTCTGTACTGTCCATCCCACAGTGTGACCCTCCGTCAGTACTGTCCATCTCACAGTGTTACTCCCCCTCAGTACTGTCCATCCCACGGTGTGACACACCCTCAGTACTGTCCATCCTACAGTGTGACATTCCCTCTGTACTGTCCACACACAGTGCGACACTTAGTCAGTACTGCCCGTCCCACACTGTGAAACTCCCTCAGTACTGCCCTTCCCAGGATGTGAAATTCCCTCAGTACTCTCCATCCCACAGAGTGACACTCCCTCAGTACTGTCCATCCTGCAGTGTGACATTCCCTCCGTACTGTCCACACACAGTGCGACACTTGGTCAGTACTGCCCGTCCCACACTGTGACACTCCCTCAGTACTGCCCTTCCCAGGGTGTGAAATTCCCTCAGTGCTGTCCATCCCAGAGCGTGACACTCCCTCAGTACTGTCCATCCCACAGTGTGACACTCCCTCAGTACTGTCCATCTCACAGTGTGACACTCCCTGAGTACTGTCCATCCTACAGTGTGACACTCCCTCAGTACTGTCCACCCCACAGTGTGACACTCCCTCAGTACTGTCCATCTCACAGTGTGACAGTCCCTCAGTACTGTCCATCCCACAGTGTGACACTCCCTCAGTACCGTACATTCTACAGTCTGACGCTCTCTCAGTACCGTCCATTCCACAGTGTGACTCTCCCTCAGCACCGTCCATCCCCCAATGTGACACTCCCTCAGTCTTGTCCATCTCACAGTGTGACACTCCCTCCGTACTGTCCACACACAGTGTGACACTCGCTCAGTACTGTCTGTCCCACACTGTGACACTCCCTCAGTACTGCCCTCCCGCGGTGTAAAATCCCCTCAGTTCTGTCCATTCCACAGAGTGACACTCCCTCAGTACTGTCTTTCCCACAGTGTGACACTCCCTCTGTACCGTCCATCCCAGAATGTGACACTCGCTCAATACTGTCCATCCCACAGAGTGACACTCCCTGAGTACTTTCCATCCGACGGTGTGACACCCCCTCAGTACTGTCCATCCCACGGTGTGACACTCCCCAGTACTGTCCATCCCACAGTGCGACACTCCCCAGTACTGTCCATCCCACAGTGCGACACTCCCTCTGTACTGTCCATCCCACAGTGTGACCCTCCGTCAGTACTGTCTATCTCACAGTGTGACTCCCCCTCAGTACTCTCCATCCCACGGTGTGACACCCCCTCAGTACTGTCCATCCCACATTGTGACATTCCCTCCGTACTGTCAACACACAGTGCGACACTTGGTCAGTACTGCCCGTCCCACACTGTGACACTCCCTCAGTACTACCCTTCCCAGGGTGTGAAATTCCCTCAGTGCTGTCCATCCCACAGAGTGACACTCCCTCAGTACTGTCCATCCCACAGTGTGACAGTCCCTCAGTACTGTCTTTCCCACAATATGACACTCCCTCAGTACTGTCCATACCACAGTGTGACACTCCCTCAGTACCGTCCATCCCGCAATGTGACACTCCCTCAGTCTTGTCCATCTCACAGTGCGACACTCCGTCTGTACTGTCCATCCCACAGTGTGACCCTCCGTCAGTACTGTCTATCTTACAGTGTGACTCCCCCTCAGTACTCTCCATCCCACGGTGTGACACCCCCTCAGTACTGTCCATCCCACATTGTGACATTCCCTCCGTACTGTCCACACACAGTGCGACACTTGGTCAGTACTGCCCATCCCACACTGTGACACTCCCTCAGTACTACCCTTCCCAGGGTGTGAAATTCCCTCAGTGCTGTCCATCCCACAGAGTGACACTCCCTCAGTACTGTCCATCCCACAGTGTGACAGTCCCTCAGTACTGTCCATCCCACAGTATGACACTCCCTCAGTACTGTCCATCCCACAGTGTGACAGTCCCTCAGTACTGTCCACACCACAGTGTGACACTCCCTCAGTACCGTCCATCCCCAAATGTGACACTCCCTCAGTCTTGTCCATCTCACAGTGCGACACTCCGTCTGTACTGTCCATCCCACAGTGTGACCCTCTGTCAGTACTGTCCATCTCACAGTGTGACTCCCCCTCAGTACTGTCCATCCCACGGTGTGACACCCCCTCAGTACTGTCCATCCCACATTGTGACATTCACTCCGTACTGTCCACACACAGTGCGACACTTGGTCAGTACTGCCCGTCCCACACTGTGACACTCCCTCAGTACTACCCTTCCCAGGGTGTGAAATTCCCTCAGTGCTGTCCATCCCACAGAGTGACACTCCCTCAGTACTTTCCATCCTGCAGTGTGACATTCCCTCCGTACTGTCCACACACAGTGCGACACTTGGTCAGTACTGCCCGTCCCACACTGTGACACTCCCTCAGTACTGCCCTTCCCAGGGTGTGAAATTCCCTCAGTGCTGTCCATCCCACAGCGTGACACTCCCTCAGTACTGTCCATCCCAGAGTGTGACACTCCCTCAGTACTGTCCATCTCACAGTGTGACACTCCCTCAGTACTGTCCATCCTACAGTGTGACACTCCCTCAGTACTGTCCACCCCACAGTGTGACACTCCCTCAGTACTGTCCATCTCACAGTGTGACAGTCCCTCAGTACTGTCCATCCCACAGTGTGACACTCCCTCAGTACCGTACATTCTACAGTCTGACGCTCTCTCAGTACCGTCCATTCCACAGTGTGACTCTCCCTCAGCACCGTCCATCCCCCAATGTGACACTCCCTCAGTCTTGTCCATCTCACAGTGTGACACTCCCTCCGTACTGTCCACACACAGTGTGACACTCGCTCAGTACTGTCTGTCCCACACTGTGACACTCCCTCAGTACTGCCCTCCCGCGGTGTAAAATCCCCTCAGTTCTGTCCATCCCACAGAGTGACACTCCCTCAGTACTGTCTTTCCCACAGTGTGACACTCCCTCTGTACCGTCCATCCCACAATGTGACACTCGCTCAATACTGTCCATCCCACAGAGTGACACTCCCTGAGTACTTTCCATCCGACGGTGTGACACCCCCTCAGTACTGTCCATCCCACGGTGTGACACTCCCCAGTACTGTCCATCCCACAGTGCGACACTCCCCAGTACTGTCCATCCCACAGTGCGACACTCCCTCTGTACTGTCCATCCCACAGTGTGACCCTCCGTCAGTACTGTCTATCTCACAGTGTGACTCCCCCTCAGTACTCTCCATCCCACGGTGTGACACCCCCTCAGTACTGTCCATCCCACATTGTGACATTCCCTCCGTACTGTCAACACACAGTGCGACACTTGGTCAGTACTGCCCGTCCCACACTGTGATACTCCCTCAGTACTACCCTTCCCAGGGTGTGAAATTCCCTCAGTGCTGTCCATCCCACAGAGTGACACTCCCTCAGTACTGTCCATCCCACAGTGTGACAGTTCCTCAGTACTGTCCACACCACAGTGTGACACTCCCTCAGTACCGTCCATCCCCCAATGTGACACTCCCTCAGTCTTGTCCATCTCACAGTGCGACACTCCGTCTGTACTGTCCATCCCACAGTGTGACCCTCCGTCAGTACTGTCCATCTCACAGTGTGACTCCCCCTCAGTACTGTCCATCCCACGGTGTGACACACCCTCAGTACTGTCCATCCTACAGTGTGACATTCCCTCTGTACTGTCCACACACAGTGCGACACTTAGTCAGTACTGCCCGTCCCACACTGTGAAACTCCCTCAGTACTGCCCTTCCCAGGATGTGAAATTCCCTCAGTACTCTCCATCCCACAGAGTGACACTCCCTCAGTACTGTCCATCCTGCAGTGTGACATTCCCTCCGTACTGTCCACACACAGTGCGACACTTGGTCAGTACTGCCCGTCCCACACTGTGACACTCCCTCAGTACTGCCCTTCCCAGGGTGTGAAATTCCCTCAGTGCTGTCCATCCCAGAGCGTGACACTCCCTCAGTACTGTCCATCCCACAGTGTGACACTCCCTCAGTACTGTCCATCTCACAGTGTGACACTCCCTCAGTACTGTCCATCCTACAGTGTGACACTCCCTCAGTACTGTCCACCCCACAGTGTGACACTCCCTCAGTACTGTCCATCTCACAGTGTGACAGTCCCTCAGTACTGTCCATCCCACAGTGTGACACTCCCTCAGTACCGTACATTCTACAGTCTGACGCTCTCTCAGTACCGTCCATTCCACAGTGTGACTCTCCCTCAGCACCGTCCATCCCCCAATGTGACACTCCCTCAGTCTTGTCCATCTCACAGTGTGACACTCCCTCCGTACTGTCCACACACAGTGTGACACTCGCTCAGTACTGTCTGTCCCACACTGTGACACTCCCTCAGTACTGCCCTCCCGCGGTGTAAAATCCCCTCAGTTCTGTCCATTCCACAGAGTGACACTCCCTCAGTACTGTCTTTCCCACAGTGTGACACTCCCTCTGTACCGTCCATCCCAGAATGTGACACTCGCTCAATACTGTCCATCCCACAGAGTGACACTCCCTGAGTACTTTCCATCCGACGGTGTGACACCCCCTCAGTACTGTCCATCCCACGGTGTGACACTCCCCAGTACTGTCCATCCCACAGTGCGACACTCCCCAGTACTGTCCATCCCACAGTGCGACACTCCCTCTGTACTGTCCATCCCACAGTGTGACCCTCCGTCAGTACTGTCTATCTCACAGTGTGACTCCCCCTCAGTACTCTCCATCCCACGGTGTGACACCCCCTCAGTACTGTCCATCCCACATTGTGACATTCCCTCCGTACTGTCAACACACAGTGCGACACTTGGTCAGTACTGCCCGTCCCACACTGTGATACTCCCTCAGTACTACCCTTCCCAGGGTGTGAAATTCCCTCAGTGCTGTCCATCCCACAGAGTGACACTCCCTCAGTACTGTCCATCCCACAGTGTGACAGTTCCTCAGTACTGTCCACACCACAGTGTGACACTCCCTCAGTACCGTCCATCCCCCAATGTGACACTCCCTCAGTCTTGTCCATCTCACAGTGCGACACTCCGTCTGTACTGTCCATCCCACAGTGTGACCCTCCGTCAGTACTGTCCATCTCACAGTGTGACTCCCCCTCAGTACTGTCCATCCCACGGTGTGACACACCCTCAGTACTGTCCATCCTACAGTGTGACATTCCCTCTGTACTGTCCACACACAGTGCGACACTTAGTCAGTACTGCCCGTCCCACACTGTGAAACTCCCTCAGTACTGCCCTTCCCAGGATGTGAAATTCCCTCAGTACTCTCCATCCCACAGAGTGACACTCCCTCAGTACTGTCCATCCTGCAGTGTGACATTCCCTCCGTACTGTCCACACACAGTGCGACACTTGGTCAGTACTGCCCGTCCCACACTGTGACACTCCCTCAGTACTGCCCTTCCCAGGGTGTGAAATTCCCTCAGTGCTGTCCATCCCAGAGCGTGACACTCCCTCAGTACTGTCCATCCCACAGTGTGACACTCCCTCAGTACTGTCCATCTCACAGTGTGACACTCCCTCAGTACTGTCCATCCTACAGTGTGACACTCCCTCAGTACTGTCCACCCCACAGTGTGACACTCCCTCAGTACTGTCCATCTCACAGTGTGACAGTCCCTCAGTACTGTCCATCCCACAGTGTGACACTCCCTCAGTACCGTACATTCTACAGTCTGACGCTCTCTCAGTACCGTCCATTCCACAGTGTGACTCTCCCTCAGCACCGTCCATCCCCCAATGTGACACTCCCTCAGTCTTGTCCATCTCACAGTGTGACACTCCCTCCGTACTGTCCACACACAGTGTGACACTCGCTCAGTACTGTCTGTCCCACACTGTGACACTCCCTCAGTACTGCCCTCCCGCGGTGTAAAATCCCCTCAGTTCTGTCCATTCCACAGAGTGACACTCCCTCAGTACTGTCTTTCCCACAGTGTGACACTCCCTCTGTACCGTCCATCCCAGAATGTGACACTCGCTCAATACTGTCCATCCCACAGAGTGACACTCCCTGAGTACTTTCCATCCGACGGTGTGACACCCCCTCAGTACTGTCCATCCCACGGTGTGACACTCCCCAGTACTGTCCATCCCACAGTGCGACA
>NC_086097.1:137987088-138128130 GCF_963921235.1 Mobula hypostoma
GGGAGGGTCACGGTGATGGAACGAGGGAATGAGGGAGAGTCACGGTGATGGAACGAGAGAATGAGGGAGGGTCACGGTGATGGAACGAGGGAATGAGGGAGGGTCACAGTGATGGAACGAGAGAATGAGGGAGGGTCACAGTGATGGAACGAGGGAATGAGGGAGGGTCACGGTGATGGAACGAGAGAATGAGGGAGGGTCACGGTGATGGAACGAGAGAATGAGGGAGGGTCACGGTGATGGAACGAGGGAATGAGGGAGGGTCACGGTGATGGGAACAGAATGAGGGAGAGTCACAGTGATGGAACAAGAGAATGAGGGAGGGTCACGGTGATGGAACGAGTGAATGAGGGAGAGTCACAGTGATGGAACGAGAGAATGAGGGAGGGTCACGGTGATGGAACGAGAGAATGAGGGAGAGTCACGGTGATGGAACGAGGGAATGAGGGAGGGTCACGGTGATGGAACGAGAGAATGAGGGAGGGTCACAGTGATGGAACGAGGGAATGAGGGAGGGTCACGGTGATGGAACGAGGGAATGAGGGAGGGTCACGGTGATGGAACGAGGGAATGAGGGAGGGTCACGGTGATGGAACGAGAGAATGAGGGAGGGTCACGGTGATGGAACGAGAGAATGAGGGAGGGTCACGGTGATGGAACGAGAGAATGAGGGAGGGTCACGGTGATGCCATGAGGGAATAAGGGAGGGTCACGGTGATGGAACGAGGGAATGAGGGAGGGTCACGGTGATGGAAAAAGGGAATGAGGGAGAGTCACTATGATGGAACGAGAGAATGAGGGAGCGTCACGGTGATGGAATGAGAGAATGAGGGAGGGTCACGTTGATTGAACGAGAGAATGAGCGAGGGTCATGGTGATGGAACGAGGCAATGAAGGAGAGTCACGGTGATGGAACAAGAGAATGAGGGAGAGTCACGGTGATGCAACGAGAGAATGAGGGAGAGTCACGATGATGGACCGAGAGAATGAGGGAGAGTCACGGTGATGGAACGAGAGAATGAGAGAGGGTCACGGTGATGGAACGAGAGAATTAGTGAGGGTCACGGTGATGGAACAAGAGAATAAGGGAGTGTCTCGGAGATGGAACGAGAGAATGAGGGAGGGTCACGGTGATGCCACGAGGGAATAAGGGAGGGTCACGGTGATGGAACGAGAGAATGAGGGAGGGTCACGGTGATGGAACGAGGGAATGATGGAGAGTCACGGTGATGGAATTAGAGAATGAGGGAGGGTCACAGTGATGGAACGAGGGAATGAGGAAGGGTTACTGTGATGGAACGAGAGAATGAGGGAGGGTCACTGTGATGGAACGAGGGAATGTGGGAGGGTCACGGTGATGGAACGAGGGAATGAGGGAGAGTCACGGTGATGGAACAAGAGAATGAGGGAGAGTCACGGTGATGGAACGAGAGAATTAGTGAGGGTCACGGTGATGGAACAAGAGAATAAGGGAGTGTCTCGGAGATGGAACGAGAGAATGAGGGAGGGTCACGGTGATGCCACGAGGGAATAAGGGAGGGTCACGGTGATGGAACGAGAGAATGAGGGAGGGTCACGGTGATGGAACGAGGGAATGAGGGAGAGTCACGGTGATGGAATTAGAGAATGAGGGAGGGTCACAGTGATGGAACGAGGGAATGAGGAAGGGTTACTGTGATGGAACGAGAGAATGAGGGAGGGTCACTGTGATGGAACGAGGGAATGTGGGAGGGTCACGGTGATGGAACGAGGGAATGAGGGAGCGTCTCGGTGATGGAACGAGAGAATGAGTTAGAGTCACGGTGATGGAACGAGAGAATGAGGGAGGGTCACGTTGTTGGAACGAGGTAATGAGGGAGGGTCACGGTGATGGAACGAGAGAATGAGGGAGGGTCACGGTGATGGAACGTGGGAATGAGGGAGGGTCACGGTGATGGAATGAGGGAATGAGGGAGAGTCACGGTGCTGGAACGAGAGAATGAGGGAGGGTCACGGTGATGGAACGAGGGAATGAGGAAGGGTCACTGTGATGGAATTAGAGAATGAGGGAGGGTCACAGTGATGGAAAGAGGGAATGAGGAAGGGTTACTGTGATGGAATTAGAGAATGAGGGAGGGTCACGGTGATGCAACGAGAGAATGAGGGAGGGTCACTGTGATGGAATTAGAGAATGAGGGAGGGTCACAGTGATGGAAACAGAATGAGGGAGAGTCACAGTGATGAACAAGAGAATGAGGGAGGGTCACGGTGATGGAATGAGGGAAGGAGGGAGGGTCACAGTGATGGATCGAGAGAATGAGGGAGCGTCACGGTGATGGAATGAGAGAATGAGGGAGAGTCACGGTGATGGAACGCGGGAATGAGGGAGGGTCATGGTGATGGGAACAGAATTAGGGTGGGTCACAGTGATGGAACGAGGGATTGAGGGAGGGTCACGGTGATGGAACGAGGGAATGAGGGTGGGTCACGGTGATGGAATGAGGGAATGAGGGAGGGTCAAGGTGATGGAACGAGAGAATGAGTGAGGGTCACGGTGATGGAACAAGAGAATGAGGGAGGGGCTCGGAGATGGAACGAGAGAATGAGGGAGGGTCACGGTGATGCCATGAGGGAATAAGGGAGGGTCACGGTGATGGAACGAGGGAATGAGGGAGGGTCACGGTGATGGAAAAAGGTAATGAGGGAGAGTCACTATGATGGAACGAGAGAATGAGGGAGCGTCACGGTGATGGAATGAGAGAATGAGGGAGGGTCACGTTGATTGAACGAGAGAATGAGGGAGGGTCATGGTGATGGAACGAGAGAATGAGGGAGGGTCACAGTGATGGAACGAGGGAATGAGGGAGGGTCACGGTGATGGAACGAGAGAATGAGGGAGGGTCACGTTGATTGAACGAGAGAATGAGGGAGGGTCATGGTGATGGAACGAGAGAATGAGGGAGGGTCACGGTGATGGAACGAGGGAATGAGGGAGAGTCACACTGATGGAATGAGGGAAAGAGGAAGGGTCACGCTGATGGATCGAGGGAATGAGGGATGGTCACGGTGATGGAACGAGAGAATGAGGGAGGGTCACGGTGATGGGAACAGAATGAGGGAGAGTCAAGGTGATGGAACGAAGGAATGAGGGTGAGTCACAGTGATAGAACGAGGGAATGAGGGAGGGTCACAGTGATGGAACGAGAGAATGAGGGAGGGTCACAGTGATGGAACGAGAGAATGAGGGAGGGTCACAATGATGGAACGAGTGAATTAGGGAGGGTCACAGTGATGGAACGAGGGAATGAGGGAGGGTCACGGTGATGGAACGAGGGAATGAGGGAGGGTAACGGTGATGTAACGAGAGAATGAGGGAGGGTCACGCTAATGGAACGAGAGAATGAGGGAGATTCACGGTGATGGAACGAGAGAATGTGGGAGGGTCACGGTGATGGAACGAGGGAATGAGGGAGAGTCACAGTGATGGAACGAGAGAATGAGGGAGGGTCACGGTGATGCAACGAGGGAATGAGGGAGGGTCACGGTGATGGAGGGACAGAATGAGAGAGGGTCAAGGAGGTGGAACGAGAGAATGAGGGAGGGTCACGGTGATGGAACGAGGGAATGAGGGAGGGTCACGGTGATGGAATGAGAGAATGTGGCAGGGTCATGCTGATGGAACGAGGGAATGAGGGAGGGTCATGGTGATGGAACGAGGGAATGAGGGAGGGTCACAGCGATGGAACGAGAGAATGACGGAGGGCCACGGTGATGGGAACAAAATGAGGGAGGGTCACAGTGATGGAACGAGAGAATGAGGGAGGGTCACGGTGATGGAGTCAGGGAATGAGGGAGAGTCACGTTGATTGAACGAGAGAATGAGGGAGGGTCATGGTAATGGAACGAGAGAATGAGGGAGGGTCACGGTGATGGAACGAGGGAATGAGGGAGAGTCACGCTGATGGAATGAGTGAAAGAGGAAGGGTCACGCTGATGGATCGAGGGCATGAGGGATGGTCACGGTGATGGAACGAGAGAATAAGGGAGGGTCACGGTGATGGGAACAGAATGAGGGAGAGTCAAGGTGATGGAACGAGGGAATGAGGGAGGGTCACGCTAATGGAACGAGAGAATGAAGGAGATTCACGGTGATGGAACGAGGGAATGAGGGAGGGTCACGGTGATGGAACGAGGGAATGAGGGAGGGTCACGGTGATGGGACGAGGGAATGAGGGAGGGTCACGGTGATGGAACGAGAGAATGAGGGACGGTCACAGTGATGGAACGTGAGAATGAGGGGGGGTCACGGTGATGGAACGAGGGAATGAGGGAGAGTCACAGTGATGGAACGAGAGAATGAGGGAGGGTCACGGTGATGCAACGAGGGAATGAGGGAGGGTCACGGTGATGGAGGGACAGAATGAGAGAGGGTCAAGCAGATGGAACGAGAGAATGAGGGAGAGTCACGGTGATGGAACAAGAGAATGAGGTAGATGATGGAACGAGAGAATAAGGGAAGGTCACAGTGATGGAACGAGAGAATGAGGGAGGGTCACAATGATGGAACGAGTGAATTAGGGAGGGTCACAGTGATGGAACGAGGGAATGAGGGAGGGTCACGGTGATGGAACGAGGGAATGAGGGAGGGTAACGGTGATGTAACGAGAGAATGAGGGAGGGTCACGCTAATGGAACGAGAGAATGAGGGAGATTCACGGTGATGGAACGAGAGAATGTGGGAGGGTCACGGTGATGGAACGAGGGAATGAGGGAGAGTCACAGTGATGGAACGAGAGAATGAGGGAGGGTCACGGTGATGCAACGAGGGAATGAGGGAGGGTCACGGTGATGGAGGGACAGAATGAGAGAGGGTCAAGGAGGTGGAACGAGAGAATGAGGGAGGGTCACGGTGATGGAACGAGGGAATGAGGGAGGGTCACGGTGATGGAATGAGAGAATGTGGCAGGGTCATGCTGATGGAACGAGGGAATGAGGGAGGGTCACGGTGATGGAACGAGGGAATGAGGGAGGGTCACAGTGATGGAACGAGGGAATGAGGGAGGGTCACGGTGATGGGAACAAAATGAGGGAGGATCACAGTGATGGAACGAGAGAATGAGGGAGGGTCACGGTGATGGAGTCAGGGAATGAGGGAGAGTCACGTTGATTGAACGAGAGAATGAGGGAGGGTCATGGTAATGGAACGAGAGAATGAGGGAGGGTCACGGTGATGGAACGAGGGAATGAGGGAGAGTCACGCTGATGGAATGAGTGAAAGAGGAAGGGTCACGCTGATGGATCGAGGGCATGAGGGATGGTCACGGTGATGGAACGAGAGAATAAGGGAGGGTCACGGTGATGGGAACAGAATGAGGGAGAGTCAAGGTGATGGAACGAGGGAATGAGGGAGGGTCACGCTAATGGAATGAGAGAATGAAGGAGATTCACGGTGATGGAACGAGGGAATGAGGGAGGGTCACGGTGATGGAACGAGGGAATGAGGGAGGGTCACGGTGATGGGACAAGGGAATGAGGGAGGGTCACGGTGATGGAACGAGAGAATGAGGGACGGTCACAGTGATGGAACGTGAGAATGAGGGGGGGTCACGGTGATGGAACGAGGGAATGAGGGAGAGTCACAGTGATGGAACGAGAGAATGAGGGAGGGTCACGGTGATGCAACGAGGGAATGAGGGAGGGTCACGGTGATGGAGGGACAGAATGAGAGAGGGTCAAGCAGATGGAACGAGAGAATGAGGGAGAGTCACGGTGATGGAACAAGAGAATGAGGGAGATGATGGAACGAGAGAATGAGGGAGAGTCACAGTGATGGAACGAGAGAATGAGGGAGAGTCACAGTGATGGAACGAGAGAATGAGGGTGAGTCACAGTGATGGAACGAGGGAATGAGGGTGAGTCACAGTGATAGAATGAGGGAATGAGGGAGGGTGACAGAGATGGAATTAGAGAATGAGGAATAGTCACGTTGATTGAACGAGAGAAGGAGGGAGGGTCACGCTGATGGATCGAGGGAATGAGGGATGGTCACGGTAATGGAACGAGAGAAGGAGGGAGGGTCACGCTGATGGATCGAGGGAATGAGGGATGGTCACGGTAATGGAACGAGAGAATGAGGGAGGGTCACGTTGATGGATCGAGGGAATGAGGGATGGTCACGGTAATGGAACGAGGAATGAGGGAGGGTCACGCTGATGGATCGAGGGAATGAGGGATGGTCACGGTAATGGAACGAGAGAATGAGGGAGGGTCACGTTGATGGATCGAGGGAATGAGGGATGGTCACGGTAATGGAACGAGAGAATGAGAGAGGGTCACGCTGATGGATCGAGGGAATGAGGGATGGTCACGGTAATGGAACGAGAGAATGAGGGAGGGTCACGCTGATGGATCGAGGGAATCAGGGATGGTCACGGTAATGGAACGAGAGAATGAGGGAGGGTCACGCTGATGGATCGAGGGAATGAGGGATGGTCACGTTAATGGAACGTGAGAATGAGGGAGGGTCACGGTGATGGGAACAGAATGAGGGAGAGTCATGGTGATGGAACGAAAGAATGAGGGAGAGTCACAGTGATAGAACGAGGGAATGAGGGAGGGTCACGGTGATGGAATGAGAGAATGAGGAAGAGTCACAGTGACGGAACGAGGGAATGAGGGAGGGTCACGGTGATGGAACGAGGGAATGGAGGAGGGTCACGGTGATGGAACGAGGGAATGAGGGAGAGTCACAGTGATGGAACGAGGGAATGAGGGAGAGTCACATTGATGGAACGAGAGAAAGAGGGAGAATCACAGTGATGGAACGAGAGAATGAGGAAGGGTCACGGCGATGGAGGGACAGAATGAGGGAGGGTCATGGTGATGGAACGAGATAATTAGGGAGAATCACTGTGATGTAACGAGAGAATGAGCGAGGGTCACGTTGATTGAACGAGAGAATGAGCGAGGGTCATGGTGATGGAACGAGGCAATGAAGGAGAGTCACGGTGATGGAACAAGAGAATGAGGGAGAGTCACGGTGATGCAACGAGAGAATGAGGGAGAGTCACGATGATGGACCGAGAGAATGAGGGAGAGTCACGGTGATGGAACGAGAGAATGAGAGAGGGTCACGGTGATGGAACGAGAGAATTAGTGAGGGTCACGGTGATGGAACAAGAGAATAAGGGAGTGTCTCGGAGATGGAACGAGAGAATGAGGGAGGGTCACGGTGATGCCACGAGGGAATAAGGGAGGGTCACGGTGATGGAACGAGAGAATGAGGGAGGGTCACGGTGATGGAACGAGGGAATGAGGGAGAGTCACGGTGATGGAATTAGAGAATGAGGGAGGGTCACAGTGATGGAACGAGGGAATGAGGAAGGGTTACTGTGATGGAACGAGAGAATGAGGGAGGGTCACTGTGATGGAACGAGGGAATGTGGGAGGGTCACGGTGATGGAACGAGGGAATGAGGGAGCGTCTCGGTGATGGAACGAGAGAATGAGTTAGAGTCACGGTGATGGAACGAGAGAATGAGGGAGGGTCACGTTGTTGGAACGAGGTAATGAGGGAGGGTCACGGTGATGGAATGAGGGAGGATCACGGTGATGGAACGTGGGAATGAGGGAGGGTCACGGTGATGGAATGAGGGAATGAGGGAGAGTCACGGTGCTGGAACGAGAGAATGAGGGAGGGTCACGGTGATGGAACGAGGGAATGAGGAAGGGTCACTGTGATGGAATTAGAGAATGAGGGAGGGTCACAGTGATGGAAAGAGGGAATGAGGAAGGGTTACTGTGATGGAATTAGAGAATGAGGGAGGGTCACGGTGATGCAACGAGAGAATGAGGGAGGGTCACTGTGATGGAATTAGAGAATGAGGGAGGGTCACAGTGATGGAAACAGAATGAGGGAGAGTCACAGTGATGAACAAGAGAATGAGGGAGGGTCACGGTGATGGAATGAGGGAAGGAGGGAGGGTCACAGTGATGGATCGAGAGAATGAGGGAGCGTCACGGTGATGGAATGAGAGAATGAGGGAGAGTCACGGTGATGGAACGCGGGAATGAGGGAGGGTCACGGTGATGGAACGAGGGAATGTGGGAGGTTCACGGTGATGGAACGAGGGAATGAGGGATGGTCACGGTGATGGACGAGAGAATGAGTTAGAGTTACGGTGATGGAACGAGAGAATGAGGGAGGGTCACGTTGTTGGAACGAGGTAATGAGGGAGGATCACGGTGATGGAACGAGGGAATGAGGGAGGGTCACGGTGATGGAATGAGGGAATGAGGGAGAGTCACGGTGCTGGAACGAGAGAATGAGGGAGGGTCACGGTGATGGAACGAGGGAATGAGGAAGGGTCACTGTGATGGAATTAGAGAATGAGGGAGGGTCACGGTGATGCAACGAGAGAATGAGGGAGGGTCACTGTGAGGGAATTAGAGAATGAGGGAGGGTCACAGTGATGGAAACAGAATGAGGGAGAGTCACAGTGATGAACAAGAGAATGAGGGAGGGTCACGGTGATGGAATGAGGGAAGGAGGGAGGGTCACAGTGATGGATCGAGAGAATGAGGGAGGGTCACGGTGATGGAATGAGAGAATGAGGGAGAGTCACGGTGATGGAACGCGGGAATGAGGGAGGGTCACGGTGATGGGAAAAGAATGAGGGAGGGTCACAGTGATGGAACGAGGGATTGAGGGAAGGTCACGGTGATGGAACGAGGGAATGAGGGAGGGTCAAGGTGATGGAACGAGGGAATGAGGGTGGGTCACGGTGATGGAATGAGGGACTGAGGGAGGGTCACGATGATGGAACGAGAGAATGAGGGAGAGTCACAATGATGGAACGAGAGAATGAGGGAGGGTCACGGTGATGGAATGAGGGAGGGTCACGGTGATGGAACGAGAGAATGAGGGAGGGTCACAGTGATGGAACAAGAGAATGAGGCAGGGTCACATTGTTGGAACGAGGTAATGCGGGAGGGTCACTGTGATGGAATTAGAGAATGAGGGAGGGTCACGGTGATGCAACGAGAGAATGAGGGAGGGTCACGGTGATGGAACGAGGGAATGAGGGAGAGTCACGGTGATGGAACGAGAGAATGAGGGAGGGTCACAGTGATGGAACAAGAGAATGAGGCAGGGTCACATTGTTGGAACGAGGTAATGCGGGAGGGTCACGGTGATGGAACGAGGGAATGAGGGAGGGTCACTGTGATGGAATTAGAGAATGAGGGAGGGTCACAGTGATGGAAACAGAATGAGGGAGAGTCACAGTGATGGAACGAGGGATTGAGGGAGGGTCACGGTGATGAAAGGAGAGAATGAGGGAGAGTCACATTGATGGAACGAGGGACTGAGGGAGGGTCACGGTGATGGAACGAGGGGATGAGGGAGGGTCATGATGATGGAACGAGGGAATGAGGGAGAGTCACGGTGATGGACCGAGAGAATGAGAGAGGGTCACGGTGATGGAACAAGAGAATAAGGGAGGGTCTCGGAGATGGAACGAGAGAATGAGGGAGGGTCACGGTGATGCCACGAGGGAATAAGGGAGGGTCACGGTGATGGTACGAGGGAATGTGGGAGGGTCACGGTGGTGGAACGAGGGAATGAGGGAGCGTCTCGGTGATGGAACGAGAGAATGAGTTAGAGTCACGGTGATGGAACGAGAGAATGAGGGAGGGTCACGTTGTTGGAACGAGGTAATGAGGGAGGGTCACGGTGATGGAATGAGGGAGGATCACTGTGATGGAACGTGGGAATGAGGGAGGGTCATGGTGATGGAATGAGGGAATGAGGGAGAGTCACGGTGCTGGAACGAGAGAATGAGGGAGGGTCACGGTGATGGAACAAGGGAATGAGGAAGGGTCACTGTGATGGAATTAGAGAATGAGGGAGGGTCACAGTGATGGAACGAGGGAATGAGGAAGGGTTACTGTGATGGAATTAGAGAATGAGGGAGGGTCACGGTGATGCAACGAGAGAATGAGGGAGGGTCACTGTGATGGAATTAGAGAATGAGGGAGGGTCACAGTGATGGAAACAGAATGAGGGAGAGTCACAGTGACGAACAAGAGAATGAGGGAGGGTCACGGTGATGGAATGAGGGAAGGAGGGAGGGTCACAGTGATGGATCGAGAGAATGAGGGAGCGTCACGGTGATGGAATGAGAGAATGAGGGAGAGTCACGGTGATGGAACGCGGGAATGAGGGAGGGTCATGGTGGTGGGAACAGAATTAGGGTGGGTCACAGTGATGGAACGAGGGATTGAGGGAGGGTCACGGTGATGGAACGAGGGAATGAGGGTGGGTCACGGTGATGGAATGAGGGAATGAGGGAGGGTCAAGGTGATGGAACGAGAGAATGAGTGAGGGTCACGGTGATGGAACAAGAGAATGAGGGAGGGTCTCGGAGATGGAACGAGAGAATGAGGGAGGGTCACGGTGATGCCATGAGGGAATAAGGGAGGGTCACGGTGATGGAACGAGGGAATGAGGGAGGGTCACGGTGATGGAATGAGGGATTGAGGGAGAGTCACGGTGATAGAACGAGAGAATGAGGGAGGGTCATGGTGATGGAACGAGGGAATGTGGGAGGTTCACGGTGATGGAACGAGGGAATGAGGGATGGTCACGGTGATGGAACGAGAGAATGAGTTAGAGTCACGGTGATGGAACGAGAGAATGAGGGAGGGTCACGTTGTTGGAACGAGGTAATGAGGGAGGGTCACGGTGATGGAATGAGGGAGGATCACGGTGATGGAACGAGGGAATGAGGGAGGGTCACGGTGATGGAATGAGGGAATGAGGGAGAGTCACGGTGCTGGAACGAGAGAATGAGGGAGGGTCACGGTGATGGAACGAGGGAATGAGGAAGGGTCACTGTGATGGAATTAGAGAATGAGGGAGGGTCACAGTGATGGAAACAGAATGAGGGAGAGTCACAGTGATGAACAAGAGAATGAGGGAGGGTCACGGTGATGGAATGAGGGAAGGAGGGAGGGTCACAGTGATGGATCGAGAGAATGAGGGAGGGTCACGGTGATGGAATGAGAGAATGAGGGAGAGTCACGGTGATGGAACGCGGGAATGAGGGAGGGTCACGGTGATGGGAAAAGAATGAGGGAGGGTCACAGTGATGGAACGAGGGATTGAGGGAAGGTCACGGTGATGGAACGAGGGAATGAGGGAGGGTCAAGGTGATGGAACGAGGGAATGAGGGTGGGTCACGGTGATGGAATGAGGGAATGAGGGAGGGTCAAGGTGATGGAACGAGAGAATGAGGGAGGGTCACAGTGATGGAACAAGAGAATGAGGCAGGGTCACATTGTTGGAACGAGGTAATGCGGGAGGGTCACTGTGATGGAATTAGAGAATGAGGGAGGGTCACGGTGATGCAACGAGAGAATGAGGGAGGGTCACGGTGATGGAACGAGGGAATGAGGGAGAGTCACGGTGATGGAACGAGAGAATGAGGGAGGGTCACAGTGATGGAACAAGAGAATGAGGCAGGGTCACATTGTTGGAACGAGGTAATGCGGGAGGGTCACGGTGATGGAACGAGGGAATGAGGGAGGGTCACTGTGATGGAATTAGAGAATGAGGGAGGGTCACAGTGATGGAAACAGAATGAGGGAGAGTCACAGTGATGGAACGAGGGATTGAGGGAGGGTCACGGTGATGGAAGGAGAGAATGAGGGAGAGTCACATTGATGGAACGAGGGAATGAGGGAGGGTCACGGTGATGGAACGAGGGAATGAGGGAGGGTCATGATGATGGAACGAAGGAATGAGGGAGAGTCACGGTGATGGAACGAGGGAATGAGGGAGAGTCACGGTGATGGAACGAGGGATTGAGGGAGGGTCACAGTGTTGGACACAGGAGGAATAGAGGGGCCGGTCACCTTGGAGATGGAGTGGTTTTGAGAGGGACAAGGGGTGCAGTCCGTGGAAGGATCCGAAAACACGGCTGGGGATTTGCTGGGGATTTCACTGAGCTATTGCCATCCATTGTGCCAGTGCTCCCCAGGGAGGACGGCTGAGGGGACTCATTCTCCGAGCTGTTGTCTGGCTCACGTGAGTTGTTAGTTACGTTACTAACACTGAGAGATGCGAGATTGACTCACGCATTGGAGCTGCCACCTGCAGAGTGCTGAGACGACTGTCCACACTCTCGTCACACAAGCAGTTGGTAATCGCTCTAATCGGCTCACAGCCTGCTTCTCCCAAAAATAGTCGAAGTGACAGGGAACATTGAGTCTGCCGAAATCATTCGTACAGCCTCATCTGATTGTGAGTCCCAGCTCTCCCTGTGTGTTGAAGTCATTGAGAAAGTGAAGCCAAAATTGACACTGATAGATCCCAGTGGAAGCAGCCTGTGTGGGGGCTGAGACTGTAATCGAACCTCGTTCCACTGCATGTGATGTGTCAGCCTGACGTGCAAGCAGAGCGCACACACACACGCACACATACACACACACACACACACACACAGTGATACACACACACACACACACACGAAACAGACAGACACACACATACATACACACACACACGCACACACGAAACAGACACACACATACATACACACACGCACACATACATACACACACACACACACACACGAAACAGACACACACACGCACACATACATACACACACACACATGAAACAGACACACACACACACACACACACAGCTCACAAAATCCCAGCTCACCAGGGCCCATTGCAAAGGAACATAAAACGGGTGAAAGTGACACGGGGAATTCTGCACAGAGGGAGGGTGGTACTGAGGGAGCGTCTGTTCGCAGGTCCAGGCGGCGGGCAGTCGGGAACTCTGCCCAGGCCGAGTGCCTGTCCCCTTTCCGGGGGATGCGTTCGTGCCCGGTGCAGTGGGGGATTTCCGTGAACAGTGGGCCTCCCGGGGAATTGACTGTTTTACAGACAGTAATAATTATATTTTAATTTGAATTTAATTCGTAAATATTTGATGTTTGCATTTCATGTATTTTTGTGTGAATAAACTTGAGGTTTTGGAAAAAAAAACAGGGTTGGTACGGGGGGGGCGTGGTTACGATGGGCTGCACTCTCGGAAAAAGCTCCCTTAAAAGAAAGACTAGTTTTATAGAAAGACTTGGAGATGAGTGCTGAGAGATCGTTTAAATAGCACACCAGAGCATAACAAACATAAATATTTGAGGAATTGGGCCAAAAGTCAGCCCAGCTGGGACACTTTGGAGAGGACAGTTACTGTGTAGACAAGAAAGTGTTGTGGTATTCAAGCATTCCGGAAAACATTCCAGGGCAGACGAGGATCGGAGGGGGGAGAAGGGACATTTACTCCGAAAGGAAGCAAGCCAAGATTTGAGACGGCTTTGATGCTGTCCCAGGTCGCTGGGCTGAGGAACTTTCTAGAAAGCATGATCATCAACAGCACATAATATAAATGTCTATTTCAACAGTGCGTGCAAACTCGGCTGACAGCTTTGGTCAGGACACTCCCGGGGAACCTCTGCATCAGGCTGGGCCATGCCTGTACCAGTCGGTCCCTCAGAGAAGCCAGCATGCTTACAGCTATCACCCAGTCCAACTAACTTACAACTGGATTCGAGACTACCCTCCCCACAGTGCACCCGAGGCTCAACAGGTCGTTTCAAACCTCCGGACCCCAAGCCGTCATCTATTCAGTCGGGTTAGCGGACGGACAGGACAAACGTTGCGACAGAATCCCCAGACGTCAGCCAGTGGCGTGTTGGAGGTGCAGAAGCTGGTACTTTGAGGAAAACATAACAGCCTATTTCTACACGCACTTGCCAAGTCTTCCTGCACCTTATGCTTCGTGCAGACTGGTATCTCACCTGTCCCTCTATCCATCCCCCTCCCACCACCACCCACCACGGCCCTATGGGCAGCTCTGGGATTCCTTCCGTAAACCCTGCACCTCATCGGGAATGGGGACAGTGGCTGGGGTCGGATTAACACAGCAGAGGTACCAACAAATAATGACTAGCAACAACATCACAGAACAGGACAGGCAGTAATGTCACAGGACAGGGAGACACCACAGGACAGGGGAGACACCACAGGACAAGGGTGACATTATAGAACAGGGGAGACACCACATGACAGGGAGACACCACAGGACAGGGGAGACACCACAGGACAGGGTGACATCACAGGACAGGGGAGACATTATAGAACAGGGGAGGCATCACAGGACAGTGGAGACATTATAGAAGACAGGGGAGACATCACAGGATGGGGAGTCATCACAGGACAGGGGAGACATAGAACAAGGGCG
Organism: Mobula hypostoma; assembly: GCF_963921235.1. Taxonomy (NCBI): domain Eukaryota; kingdom Metazoa; phylum Chordata; class Chondrichthyes; order Myliobatiformes; family Myliobatidae; genus Mobula; species Mobula hypostoma. The sequence goes on from NC_086097.1 coordinate 138,001,381, forward strand.
ACATTATAGAACAGTGGAAACATCACAGGACAGGGGAGACATCACAGGACAGGGGGGTGACACCACAGGTCAGGGGAGACACCACAGGTCAGGGGTGACATTATAGAACAGGGGTGACATTATAAAACAGGGGAGACACCACAGGACAGGGGTGACACTACAGGTCAGGGGAGACATCACAGAACAGGGGTGACACTACAGGTCGGGGTGACACCACAGGTCAGGGGCGACACAACAAGTTGGGGGGGTGGAAGGTGTAACACCACAGGATGGGCATGATACTACTGGACAGTTGTATGTGACACAAAGATAATGTAGAAGTATATTGCTATGTCACATCTAACACAAAGTAAGGGTGATAGTCCCGTTTACAACTGGGTACTTTGTGGAGTTACTGTTATATTATGGGAACCTTAACAGCCAATTTGTGCACAACAAGCTCCCACAAACAAAAATACAAGAATGACAAGATAGCGATGGTTAGTGAGATGTTCTAGGAACGGTGCTGAGGGGCCTGTTATGAGAGTAAACAGATCTGGATTTAACATCCTTTGACAATGTACATTTCCCCAGTACTGCATGGGAGGGTCTGTCTGAAATACCCTCTCACGCCCCGGTACAGCTTAAACCCAGAACTCTACCTAGGAGTCCTGCTCACTGCCACAGCTGACATAGAAAGCGGGTAGAATACTGTCCGTGATCTTGGTTAATTCTATGAGGGGTCTGCACTCTTTTAGTGACAAGACCATTTACACTTACAGAGAGTTATGGAGGCAGAGTTACTGAATAGAGTCAAGGCTGAGACTGACTGATGGCTGGTCAACGGCAGGGCAGTGAGGCAGAGGCCAAGAGTGATTCCACCAGAATTTCATCAAGTGCTAGGGTAACTTCTAATAAGTTTAGGAGGCTTTGCCAAGAACACCAGTGTGACATGTACAATGCTTGAGTCCCAGATGTTTCCAGCTGACAAACAGGTCAAAAGGAGGAAGTGCAATATATTTTTATGTTAGTAAATCCATCCTAGTTCCAAAATCCCCAATTCCAACTTAATATGTCAGTGCTGTCACAATTCTGCTAACCAGACCTAGAATATCTAGCAGTTAAGTGCTGTCTTTTTTACCTACAACGGGTATCTTTGATAGCAGTTTACATTCCATGTCAGGCCAATGTCAGGCAGGCTTTAGATGATCTGAGCAATGGGATCAACATGCACGAAACAGCGCACCCTAATGCATTTGCCATCATTTTGGGAGATTTTAACTAGGCCAGTCTGAAAAAATCACTAAGCAATTACCATCAACAGATCACTTGCAATACCAGAGGAAACAACACACTGAACCATTGTTACATTGCCTTCAAGAATGCCTACCGTGATATTCCATAAGACAAAGGAGCAGAAGTCAGCCATTCGGCCCATCGAGTCTGCTCCGCCACTTTATCATGAGCTGATCCATTCTCCCATTTAGTCCCACTCCCCTGCCTTCTCACCATAACCTTTGATGCCCTGGCTACTCAGATACCTATCAATATCTGCCTTAAATACACCCAATGACTTGGCCTCCACTGCTGCCCGTGGCAACAAATTCCATAGATTCACCAACCTCTGACTAAAAAAATTTCTTCGCATTTCTGTTCCGAATGGGCACCCTACAATCCTTAAGTCATGCCCTCTCATACTAGACTCCCCCATCATGGGAAACAACTTTGCCACATCCACTCTGTCCAGGCCTTTCAACATTCAAAATGTTTCTATGAGGTCTCCTCTTATTCTTCTAAACTCCAAGGAATACAGTCCAAGAGCGGACAAACATTCCTCATATGTTAACCCTCTCATTCCCAGAATCATTCTAGTGAATCTTCTCTGTACCCTCTCCAACGTCAGCACATCCTTTCTTAAATAAGGAGACCAAAACTGCCCACAGTACTCCAAGTGAGGTCTCACCAGTTCCTTAACATCACATCCCTGCTCCTATACTCTATTCCTCTAGAAATGAATGCCAACATTGCATTCGCCTTCTTCACCACCGACTCAACCTGGAGGTTAACCTTAAGGGTATCCTGTACGAGGACTCCCAAGTCCTGTTACATCTCAGAATTTTGAATTCTTACCCCATTTAAATAATAGTCTGCCCATTTATTTCTTCTGCCAAAGTGCATAACCATACACTTTCCAACATTGTATTTCATTTGCCACTTCTTTGCCCATTCTTCCAATCTATCCAAGTCTCTCTGCAGACTCTCTGTTTCCTCAGCACTACCTGCCCCTCCACCTATCTTCGTATCATCAGCAAACTTAGCCACAAAGCCATCTATTCCATAATCCAAATTGTTGATGTACAGTGTAAAAAGAAGCGGCCCCAACACAGACCTCTGTGGAACATGACTGGTAACCGGCAGCCAACCAGAATAGGATCCCTTTATTCCCACTCTCTGTTTCCTGCCAATCAGCCAACACTCTATCCACGTATGTAACTTTCCCGTAATTCCATGGGCTCTTATCTTGTTAAGCAGCCTCATGTGTGGCACCTTGTCAAAGGCCTTCTGAAAATCCAAATATACAACATCCACTGCATCTCCCTTGTCTAGCCTACTTGTAATTTCCTCAAAAAATTGTAATAGGTTTGTCAGGCAGGATTTTCCTTTAGGAATCCATGCTGAGTTCTGCCTATCTTGTCATATGCCTCCAGGTACTCTGTAACCTCATCCTTGACAATCGACTCCAACAACTTCCCAACCGCCGATATCAAGCTGACAGGTCTATAATTTCCTTTTGCCTCCTTGCCCCCTTCTTAAATAGCGGAGTGACATTTGCAATCTTCCAGGCCTCCGGAACCATGCCACAATCTATCGACTTTTGAAAGATCATCGCTAATGCCTCCGCAATCTCCACAGCTACTTCCTTCAGAAAACGAGGGTGCATTCCATCTGGTCCAGGAGATTTATCTACCCTTAGACTATTCAGCTTTCAGAGTACTTTCTCTGTCGTAATTGTGACTGCGTACACTTCTCTTCCCTGCCACCCTTGAGTGTCCGGTATACTGCTGATGTCTTCCTCAGTGAAGACTGATGCAAAATACTCGTTCAGTTCCTCCGCCATCTCCTTATCTCCCATTACAATATCTCCAGCATCATTTTCTATCAGTCCTATATCTACTCTCACCTGTCTTTTACTCTTTATATACTTGAAAAAGCTTTTAGTATCCTCTTTGATATTATTTGCTAGCTTCCTTTCATAGTTAATCTTTTCCCTCTTAATGACCTTCTTAGTTTCCTTTTGTAAGCTTTTAAAAACTTCCCAATACTCACTTCGGGAAGTCTGATCACCTAGCTGTACTTCTACTCCCTGAGTATAGGCAGAGACAGAAGACTGCAGCACCAGTAGTGAGGATCATGAAGGTTTGGACAAGGGAAGCACAGGAGCGCCTTTGAATCAATGGACTGGACTGATTTAGTTATTCATCTTCAAACCTGGATGAGTATTCTGCAATTGTTACCGACTTCATTAAAACCTATGCGGATGAGCGTGTGCCTACAAAGACACTGCACATCCCCAAACCAAAAGCCCTGGATGAACCAGGAGGTACATGGTCTGCTGAAGGCTAGATCTGTGGCATTCAAGTCTGGCAACCCAGGCCTGCACCAGAAAACCAGGTATGAATTGCGGAGGGCTATTTCAACTTAGCACTCAACGTCAGTAAGACAAAAGAGCTGATTGTGGACTTCAGGAAGGGTAAGACAAGAACACATACCAATCCTCATAGAGGGATCAGAAGTGGAGAGAGTGAGCAGTTTCAAGTTCTGGGTGACAAGATCTCTGAGGATCTAACCTGGTCCCAACATATCGATGTAGTTATAAAGAAGGCAAGACAGCGGTTATACTTCATTAGGAATTTGAAGAGCTCTGGCATGTCAACAAATGCACTCAAAAACTTCTATAGATGTAACTTCTATAGAGCATTCTGACAGGCTACATCACTGTCTGATATGGAGGGGCTACTGCACAGGACTGAAAGAAGCTGCAGAAGGTTGTAAATCTAGTCAGCTCCATCTTGGGTACTAGCCTACAAAGTACACAGGACATCTTCAGGGAGCGGTGTCTCAGAAAGGCAGCGTCCATTATTAGGGACCTCCAGCACCCAGGGCATGCCCTTTTCTCACTGTTACCATCAGGTAGGAGGTAAAGAAGCCTGAAGGCACACACTCAGCAATTCAGGAACAGCTTCTTCCCCTCTGCCATCTGATTTCTAAATGGACATTGAACCCTTGGACACTATCTCACTTTTTTTAATATACAGTATTTCTGGTTTTTTTGCACTTTTAAAAAATCTATTCAATATACGTATACTATAATTTATTTATTTATTATTTTTATTTTTATTTAATTTATTTTTTTCTATATTATGTATTGCATTGAACTGCTGCTGCTAAGTTAACAAATTTCACATCACATGCCGTGAATAATTAACCCGATTCTGATGTTAAAAAAATAAATTGCTGTATTTTTTTTGGTCAACTCCAGTAGAGGCATGAAGCTGGGAGAGATTATGTCTGGGTGTATCAGAGAGTGAAGGGCTGAAAGACAGCCTGCTGCTTCTAATCCTTTCTTGTTCTGATTTTTAAGACTACACATCCAGGACATCCTTACAGAGCTACTGATTGGGGGAAGCACAATCTGACCTAATTTGGAGGCAGCACAGACCGGGTGCAGACACAACCTGTTGAAGTCACACAAACTAAAATTGTTTCAGAGAATGGATGTGATTACTTTAATAATTCAATGTTAAAGCAACATCAATGTGGCAGCAGGTTCTTAAAATGTTGTTACAGAAATGGAATAAAACCTTTAAGAATAATTCGAGCCTTTTATAGGTGACTGAGGCTTTCAGAACAGCAACAGCCATGTGATGGGAAGTGTGAAGTTACACTATACAAAGAGTTGTGCCTTGTCTTAGTGCTGCGAGTCTTAGGGATCACCAAGAGAACTACCAGATGTCCTGCTTCTAATTCTTGTCTGTCACATGTCTGCCCTCTGGCTTGATCAATAGAACGTGACTCAATCTAGAGCCAAACCTAATTATTTTCTACAACTGAAAGCAATAAAACTCATCAGTTCTCCTTATACTTGGGCATAATCTGTCTCTTCCAGCTCCATACCGCCCCTGACGGAGTTGGCCAAAAAAAGCAATCAGTAATTTATCTTCATTAAACTGGAATTGAGGATTTTGGGGCTAGGATGAATTTATTAACAGAAAAATCTACAGTACTTGCTCCCTTTTGACTTGCTTGTCAGCTGTAAACTTCTCAGTGAAATGTTTAAGGAGACATAGAGCTCAAGCATTTGTATTTCATTGCACATGTTACAACTGTGGTCTTGGCAAAGCTTCCCAAACTTGTTAGCAGTTATTTGAATCAGATCGCTTAATGACTATATTATACAGCTGCTATCGCAATAGATGTTGTGGTGTCATCTCCACATGGGAAAACTATTTAAAACAATGACATAGCTTGTGTACATTTCCTCTACAAGCTCGTAGCCAATCCAGCGCCACGATGGAAAACCAGTGGCAAGAGTCAGAAGTTGTCTTGTCATGCCAGAATACTTTCCCAAGGTGTCAAACAGTTGATGAAACTGCTACCCTATCTCGTGCATAACATCGTGTGCTCACAAAGCAAGCTCTCACTCTGTCGTTCTACAGCTTGCATGTATATAGTGGTCTTCATGGGACACTTAGTGGGATGGCCATGAAGTGGACCAAAGAGGCTTGTTTAAAGAAGAGCCTTAAAGCAAGTGAGAGTTAGAGAGGTTTAGGCCACAGGCTGCTGTACACACAGTTGTCTAAACCACTAGAATTAAACTCAGGAAGTGTGTCAGAGGCCAGAATTGGAAGATTGTGGAGTCTTTGGCAGCAGGAGGCTAGAGATAGAGAGGGTGAAGTTATAAGGGGATTGGAAATCAAGAGTGTCAATTAGAGGAACATGAAGTGAAAGATATAAAGTCCAGTAACTATCAGCAGGAAGACTGGGATACCATGACTTACAATCTATATTCTCCTCCTCATCAAAAGCAGACAGCCAATGTCACCGAGTTTTGTTCCTTGTGTTAACATGATCTGAGCTTTAAAAGCTGTGAGATTGCCACTGCTTACTGACATCTAAGGTCACGAGAGTGGTGCCTGGATTTGATCTTCTCCAATGAAGCCATCTGTGCAAACATGGTTCACTAGCCGCCTCTGATAGGAACTTATCTGGCTGAAGCCCAAGATTTCTGTCTAATATGAAGGGGAGTGGGTAAGATACCACTAAATCCAATCATACACAACCAATATAGGGCAAAGTATATAAAGATGAGATTGACAGAAACTTGAATCCCTGGGTACTGGATCACAGTGACTGGGTTTAGTGACCTATGACACTGGGTCAATCATACAACTTCAATATAAACTCTTTAAGCTGCCATTGTGTGGTTCAGAGCTGGTCTTGTGATCTGCACACAAATGCCGGGTTTATGATCACAGATAACATGATGCTGTGTCAACAGCATTACAGACCCCGGCAGGAAAGGATTGAGGAAGGACGCAGAGAGTTGTCTGAGGACGTGAAGAGTGGCTCATCAGCCAAAAGACCCGAGGTCAAAAGTGTGGCCAGCAGGTGCCTTTACCAAACACCACTGATCTCAGCATGGCCGATCTCACCGACAGATACAGAAAATGAAAATGTATCTCTGGTCACATGCACTGAATATTGTCTTCTGCTGCTGTGTTTCGTTGCTGTCACCTTCAATAGAAGCGATGTTCAGATGTAGGGTACAAGGTACAGGTATGTCCTTTCACCATCAGGTCAGAATTTAACTCTTGGCCCCAAGACCCCACCATCTACAGAAAACAAGTTCTCAGTGATTAGACCTATCTATTTTGAGGACCAGTTCATTAATTCAATTGCACATTCGATAGATTTTGTGATGTAGTAAAGGACTGAGGAATGTCACATGGCTTTGCTGGGAGATACAGAGTATCCTCCCATCTTTGGGATCCTCTAATCGGATGCCTCGGTCTGCTAATGAGTCATCAATGAGGTGCTACGATTAGTTGACCACGCTGCTGTCATTGGATCCCCCACTGACTCCAGAGTTTCACAACTTGCCAAGATTCAGCAGAGGCGCGGGCACACACTACCTGTAGTTCTGCTTTTCACTTGCCACTTGAATTTTCTCGTAGAGGGAATAAGCCTGATTTCCTTCCCAGTCTCGCATGTCAATCCTCAGGGAGTATTGCCGCTGGTTTGTCTGAAGGAAGAGCATCTCATTGCCAAGCCAGTGTTCGCTGGATGGATTCCCAAAGCCCTAGAGGAGAGCGGATAACAAGTCAGTGGTGTACACCTGCTGGGACAGGGGCGTAATATAAACATCAGAAAGACTGCCCGTGCTGGAAGTCCAAAGCAACACACGCAAAATGCTGGAGGAACTCGGCAGGCTGGGCAGCATCTATGGAAATGAATAAGCAGTTAATGTTTTGGACCGAGACCCTTCTTCAGGACTGAAAAGGAAGGGGGAGACAGCAGAATAAGAAGGCAGGGGGAGGGGAAGGAAGACAAGCTAAAAGGTGATAGGTGAAGCAAGGCGGGTGGGAAAGGTCAAGTGCTGGAGAGGCCAGTGGAGCACAGGAGAAAGGGAGAGAGGAGGGGATCAAGGGGGAAGCGATAGGCAGGTGAGGTAAAAGGCCAGAGTGGTGAATAGAGGAAGAGAGGAGGCGGAGGGAAAAAAAACCTGAAGGAGAACTCGACAGTGCACCACAACTTGCACAAGTATGTGAACTTTGCAAATGCGTTAACCGTTAATGCTGAGGTGTTGAGGGATCTCCTTCCCTGCAGGCTCAAGGACAGCTTCTATCTCATTCACCCCGATCTCTCATATACTAAAAGGTTTACTCTTGCTCTCGCATTCTGCCTTGCTGTGGACCCATGTACTTTATTTATCTGCCTGCTCAGTATGCTTCCGTAATTGTTACACTAAATTCCGCATTATGTTTTTTTTCTTTTCCGTAACGCCTCGAAGTGCTTATGTATGGAATGATCTGTCTTAGATGTCACACAAACAAAAGCTTTACACTGAACCTTGGTATGTGCAACAATAATAAATCAAGCACTAATTAGAAGCAGGGACTGTGCGATCTCCAGCTTTGTTTTCCAGCTATCACTTCTCAAAGCTGATGAAGACTGAGTCCTGATGAGGGATCACCCTCCGGTATAAAATTCTGAATTTTCTGGTTCAGCTCAACCGTTGTTCACTATTAAAATCTGGAAGGATGAAGCAATTCCGCACAGGAGGAGGTTGTGTCAGCTCTTTGGAAGAAATCTTCGACTGGTCTGATCCTCTCTGCTGTCCCCATGACCCTGAAACACTTGCAGCCTTCTCTTTGCAAGTCCCTGTGAAACTGTTCCCTCACCACCTCATTCAGTATCTCTCAAACCACTGGGTGTAGACGTTCTCCCCTTCTCCCCTGTTCTCTTACCAGCCTCCCTCACACCACCTCAGGCTCCTCTTTGTCCCTCTCTGAACCGGTTTCAACACCTCTTCACCAAGGAGAGAAATCCCGGCTGGTTACGGAGGTGGCATCTCGCAGTCATGTTACAACAGTTTGGTAAAACACGTACCAGCACTTCGCAGAGCCTCTCAACCAGAGCTGGACCCCAAAGCCTGCTGTGTCTGCAGGTCGGTAAACATCCAGTCAGAGGGGGATGCTTAATAGGGAGCTGGGAGATGACTCAATTCATCACACATCTTCTACAAACTCGACTACCCTCTAAAACACCTTACAGTTTTGCTACCTCTTATATAGTTTGCACTGTAGTGCCACGGCAGCTGATCTACACACAACAAGATCCTACAGGCAGCGTTCTGTACCTCAGGATGTTACCTGGACAGCAAACATTGGCCAGGATTCCAGGGAGAACCTTTTGGCTGCTCGTTTACGTCGTGTCGTTTTAAGACTTGGGAGTCCTCGTGCAAGATTCTCTAAAAGTTAACTTGCAAGTTGAGTCTGTGGTGAGGCAGGCAAATTCAATGTTAGCATTCATTTCGAGAGGACTAGAATATAAGAGCAAGGATGCAATTCCAAGGCTTTATAAGCTATTGGCCAGACTGTGTTTAGAGTATTGTGAGCAACTTTGGGCCCCTTATCTAAGAAAAGATGTACTGGCATTGAAGAGGGACCAGAAAAGGTTGACAAGGATTATTCCAGGAATGAAAGGGTTAACATATTGGGAGTATTTGATGGCTCTGGGCCTGTACTCACTGGAGTCTGGAAGAAAGATGGGGGATTTCATTGAAACCTATCAAATATTGAAGGGCCTAGATGGAATGGATGTGGAGAGAATGTTTCCTATAGTGGGAGAGTTTAGAACCAGAGTACACAGCCTCAGAATAGAGGGACTTCCATCTAGAACAGAGATGAAGAGGAATTTCTTCAGCCAAAGGGTGGTGAATTTATGGAACTCATTGCCACAGACAGCTGTGGAGGTCAAACCATTGGATATATTTAAAGCGGAGGTTAATAGGTTCTTGATTAGTTGGGGCAACAAAGGTTACAGGGAGAAGGCAGGAGAAGGGAGTTGAGAGGGATAGTAAATCGGCCATGATGGAATGGCAGAGAGACTCGATGGGCTGAGTGGCTTAATTCTGCTTCTATGTATTATGGTCTTATGGTCATTGGAGTAGAGGGTCAGTTTAATGTCCAGTAAATGAGCAGCACCTCTGACAGAGAGCACACTGGCAGTCAGCATGGCTGATTTTCTTGATAACTGGAGAGGGACTTCATCTGATAATATTCTGAAGTGAGAGTACAGACCTCGGGGCAAAGGGATGGTGGTAGGTAGAGGGAAATCTCAGCCGGAGGAGAGGAAGTGTGATAACATGAACAATGCGAACCAAACCAATACACTAAGAGCATTAACCTCGACGGAAGAGGGTGGACCATGGGGGAATGAGAGAATTGTAAGGCAAACATCAGGCAGTTGGAAGAACCAGCTCAGAACAAGGACATTGTTGTCTGCTAACCAGACTAACTATTAAATAGCCCTCTGCTTAATTGTACTTCAGGGTATTTATTTCTTTTCTTCTTGCAGTGTTCAAGTAGACCTGAGTGGGTTTGCTGTAAATTATTTCTCCGACGGTTTCTGGTTTCTGACAAGCCGTACACAGTGAGTGCTGGGAAGGAAGCTCAGCACAGCCAAAGTACTGGGGGGGTGGAGTGATGGGATAGCTAACTCCATACCACCTTCCGTCCTACCACAGCCCAGAGGTGCCACGTACCTAATCAGACCACAGCCAAGGCACTTGAGCAACGTACACAGAGCGGTGCATCACGTAGTGCTGCTGCCACACAGCTCCAGTGACCCAGGTCCAGTCCCAATCTCTCGTGCCGTCTCCGTCGAGTCCATTCGTTCTCCCAGTGGCTGTGTGGGGTTTCTCCCACATTCCACACACATTCCGGCTGGATCATCTGGGCTGGACAGGGGTGGCAGTACGTCGCCCTTGGGCTTAGACAAGTGGGCACCAAACAATGGGTGTGTGGGAGGAATTAACATTGCAGAGAGGCAGGCAAGTGAGGGGAAATGGATTGATATGAGATGGCATGGGTTCAATGGACCGAATGGCCTCTGAGTTGTTGTTGGATCATGGACACTGCCACATCACCCTTGGTGCAGCCAAACGGACACCCTTGGGGAGGCAGTTGAGTAACTCTTCAAATGTTCAAGTGATGTCATTGGCATCCCATGACGTGATGGTATCACCAGGGCCCACCTGAAGCCCTTGCAATGAGAAGCTGTTGCCATCTGCCTGATAATCCTTTTACCCGTATTTGAGACCATCCAGGGCTATGGGATGCCTGGGAGGGGAGAAGTGTTATCTTTCTCATTGTCCCCTCACAGACAATATCCTCATCCCCTACCCCTCACTCACCATTCTCATCCCAACCCTGGGGTCCCTCCCTTCCTGAAGATCGGAGCCCAGACCCTCATGGCAATGACGGGGAGAGAGCACTGCTTCACTTGGAGCGTGATGGAAACCACTGACTCCCTGGATCCAGGAGTCCATGTAGCATTTCACTTGGAGCTGGCAAACTCTGCCATTATTAAGGGTGTAGCGACCACAATCAGTCGAGTGAAGATGTAGATCAAACATCCTATGACTAGTGGTGTGCCACAGGGATCAGTGCTGGGTCCATTGTTATTTGTCATCTATATCGATGATCTGGATGATAATGCGGTAAATTGGATCAGCAAAATTGCTGATGATACAAAGATTGGAGGTGTAGTGGACAGTGAGGAAGGTTTTCAAAGCTTGGACCAGCTGGAAAAATGGGCTGAAAAATAGCAGATGGAGTTTAATACGGACAAGTGTGAGGTATTGCACTCCGGAAGGACAAACCAAGGTAGAACATACAAGGTAAATGGTAGGGCACTGAGGAGTGCAGTAGAACAGAGGGATCTGGGAATACAGATACAAAATTCCCTAAAAGTGGCGTCACAAGTAGATAGGGTCGTAAAGAGAGCTTTTGGTACATTGGCCTTTATAAATCAAAGTATTGAGTATAAGAGTTGGAATGTTATGGTGAGGTTGTATAAGGCATTGGTGAGGCTGAATCTGGAGTATTGTGTTCAGTTTTGGTCACCAAATTACAGGAAGGATATTAATAAGGTTGAAAGAGTGCAAAGAAGGTTTACAAGGATGTTGCCGGGACTTGAGAAACTCAGTTACAGAGAAAGGTTGAATAGGTTAGGACTTTATTCCCTGGAGCGTAGAAGAATGAGGGGAGATTTGATAGAGGTATATAAAATTATGATGGGTATATTCAGAGTGAATGCAAGCAGGCTTTTTCCACTGAGGCTAGGGGAGAAAAAAAACCAGAGGACATGGGTTGAGGGTGAGGGGGGAAAAGTTTAAAGGGAACATTGGGGGGGGCGCTTCTTCACACAGAGAGTGGTGGGAGTGTGGAATGAGCTGTCAGATGAAGTGGTAAATGCAGGCTCACTTTTAACATTTAAGAAAAACTTGGACAGGTACATGGATGAGAGGTGTATGGGGGGATATGGTCCAGGTGCAAGTCAGTGGGACTGGGCAGTAAAATGGTTGGCACAGCCAAGAAGGGCCAAAAGGCCTGTTTCTGTGCTGTAATGTTCTATGGTTCCATGGTTCTATGGTTCTATTATCTACCAAAGCCTACCACACACTGAAAGGTCTGGATAGAGTGGACGTGGAGAGGATGTTCCTATTACTAGGAGAGTCTAAGAGATGAGGGCACTCTCTCATAATGGAGGGATATCCCTTTAGAACTGAGATGAGAAGGGGGCAGTGAATCTGTGGATTTCATTGCCACAGAGGGTGGCGGAGGACAAGTCATTGGGTACATTTAAGGTAGAGGTTGATAGGTTCTTGACTGGTAAGGGGGTTAAGGGTTATAGGGAGAAAGCAAGAGAATGGGGTTGAAAAGAATCAACCATGATTGAATGGCACAGCACACTCAATCGCTTGAGTAGCCTAATTCTGCTTCGTTTCTTATGGCCATATGATAATCTGATTGAATGGTGAATGGCTCCTACAGTCCCTGTCTCTTTTCTTGTTCCAGGAACAACCCTGAGGACAGTATACCAGCATGGGAAGAATGAAAGAAGCAGGTTCTACTATTATTTACATATTATTATTTAATTATTTATGGTTTCATATTGCTATATTTATACTCTATTCTTGGTTGGTGCAACTGTAACTAAACTCAATTTCCCTTGGGATCAATAAAGTATGTCTGCCTGTCTAAAAGAATCCTGAAATGTTCTAACATAGGCTACGGCCCTTTGGCCCATCATGTCAGCCCTGACCTTCTGCAAGAATATCCAATGAATCCTATTCACTTATTCTCTTTTACAAATTAGCGTTGCCCCAGAGATCTATTTGCAATATCCTTAAAAAACAGTGAGGTAATGAGAGGCTGATTTTCTGTACAAAGAGCCCAGACTGTTTAAGCTCAGGGTCAACTCCCCAACCAGAGAAATGAAAAATCTCTTAAACTAAAGCAACAAATACTGTATATCATTTTCCAAAGTTACATATCAGTTCCCATTGTGCCCACAATGAATAAACCTGCTAAGATTTTACATGGCTAACACTGACCCAATGAGTGCAAGCAATTTATGGACACATTAAGACAAGTCTCCAAGGCACAGCCATTAAACAGGCTAGGATATCGAGTGACGCAGACTGGCGCTATTGTTGCTCAGCCTCCATCCAGGAAGTTTTTGGGTCTGATCTTCTGCCCAGTCTTCCTCCGTCCACTCCCGAGTTTCCTCCCTAATTCCAGACAGGCAGAGACGTTTACATAGCAAGTGAGACACCTCCACTCAAGGGAAAATTTATGCAGGAAGAAGATTGTTGGTCAAAGCACCGGCACTTTGGGTGAGAATCAGTGGTGATTTTGTATCTTTGCACTCTCTCCTTGGAAATTAAGATGGTAAGAAACAACAGGAGTAGGCCAGTTGGCCCATCAAGCCAGCTCTGCCATTCACGGCTGATCCTGCTACTTGTCTACTTGATTCCCATATACCTCATTCACTTCCGGGACAACAATCTGTCTTTCCCAGCTTTGAACATACACAATGCCTGAGGAGGCAGAGTCTACTAGAGCTGGGAGTTCCAACAATTCATATCTTCCCCAAAGTAAACTGGTGAATAATTTTATTATTGTCACATATACCAAGGTACCGTGAAAAACTTTGCTTTGGAAGCCATCCATACAGATCACTTCACTTCAGTACATCAGGGTGGCATTAGGGAAAGCAATTAAAGAGAATAAGATGTAAGGTCATTTGAGGTCACGAGTCCATCTTAGAGTACTGTTCAATATCTTAGTGCACAACGGGAGACCCATTTTCCTCAAGCTGTGGCCCTCCTCAGACTCTCCGAAGGGAATTGCCCTCTTGCCTTCCACCCTGTCCGTCACCCCTCGTATGTGTCCGAGTGTGGATTCACAGGCTGGCAATTCAAAGGTTGCGAATCTAATCCAGTGGTGGTGGGGAGAAGGTGTTGATCCCACACACACTAGAGTTGGAGTGAGTCACACACACCCTCTAATAGCAGGGCTCTACCCCAAATTCCCAGTTGCCACTCCAGTCTCCGGTTGTAAGGGAGTGGATTCTAACCCTGCACCTGCTGCCTCAGCACGGAGTCAAGGGAGAATCCAAAAACCAGGGCAGAACAAGGGCTGAGTTCGATGTCCGATGTCAGGGTCCTGACACCATCTACTCATCAACAGACCTTCAAGAGCAGAAGGGAACCAAGTTGTATTGTGATTCTCTTCACAATCTAAGAGAAAATAACCCATTTTGTATCCGGAGTTAAATATTCCGAATACTTCATAGAATTACAACAAAGCTCAAGACTCTGACGGAATACTCTGTAATATAATTAAAATCTCATTTCCCCAATGAAAGTGCATACAAGTGCAACTGGATATTAAGTGTCTGGAAATTTGGAGAGGTTCCGATTGGACTGAGATCCTATTGAAACATTCTACAAGGAGCATGTTGGACACATTTTATTGAGACCTTTTGCTGGTCTTTTAACCCATTCTTCACTGGGCTGGGATGCAATCTCTTGCTAAGCCCAACCTTCTGGCAAACGAGCACTGGTCCAAAACTCCTATAGGTAGGGTGGGAATGATTGGAAGTGCTCTGGAATTCTCTTTCCAAGAAGGATTTGGCTGGGTGGAGGGGGGGAGATTCACCTGTGGGTTGGAGGGTTTGCACAACCTGAATGCCAGAGCCAGCCCTTGCCAGAGAGGTGACTGGAGGGTCTGCCTCACAGAAAAGGCAGAGGAGATCTGGAATGCTCCCAGCTACAATGCCATTGTATTCGGGGTAGCATCCATAATACTGAGCATCTGGATAACCATCAGCTGGAAGATTCGAAAGCACAATATCACATTCCACTAGGCTCAAGGACACCTCCTATCCCACGGTTATCGCCCCTTGTGCTATAAAGATGAAAACTTGATCTCTCAATTTACCTCACCATGGGCCTTGCATTTTGTCTACCTGCAAAGTAATTTCTCTGTAACTGTGACACTGCATTCAACAGTCTGCTTTCATAGAAACATAGAAACATAGAAAATAGGTGCAGGAGTAGGCCATTCGGCCCTTCGAGCCTGCACCGCCATTTATTATGATCATGGCTGATCATCCAACTCAGAACCCAGCCTTCCCTCCATACCCCCTGACCCCTGTAGCCACAAGGGCCATATCTAACTTCCTTTTAAACATAGCTAATGAACTGGCCTCAACAGTTTGCTGTGGCAGAGAATTCCACAGATTCACCACTCTCTGTGTGAAGAAGTTTTTCCTAATCTCGGTCCTAAAAGGCTTCCCTTTATACTACACTGATGTACTTACGTGTGAATGATCTACCCGGACAGCATGCAAACGGAAGCTTCAACCTGTATCTTGGTATGCGTATCAATAAAAACCAATTACTAATGAGCAAAAATCTTGCATAAGAGATAAATTTTAAAGATCATTTTAAAGTGAGGTGGGGAGGGAGTTCCAGAACTCAGGATCCAGGCAGCTGAAGGCACGACCATCATTTATGCTACAATTGGGTGCAGAGTCGAGATGGAAAAAGAATCAAATACAGGTCAGCCCTGGACTGACGAAAGGGAGAAATGACTTGAGGACTGAATGTCTTCCTTTCCCTAATGAAATAACTCATTTCCAGAAAAAAAAGTTTCGGAACTAATGTTTCTGTTGTAACTTCTAATCCTCACACTGACAGCACTTCATCTCTAAGGGACATCAAATATGTCGGCTGAAACTTTCCACTCACCATTTTATATTCCTTCCAGGTCCTGTGAAAGTCTACACTGCCGTCCCTTCGGTGTTGGATGACTGTCCAGCCACCTCCAGCAGTCTCCATGTTGCAGTACACCTGAAGAGGAAACAATGGCTTGGCTTAGGGTGACAGCTGGCAAACATTTCACTCCATGTGTTGTCATATCCACCAGGGAGTCAGTGTATTCACCTGCTACAGCACCAAACATTGATGAAGGCGGGGTGGTAGACATTGTCTACGTAGACTTTGTAAAGCATTTGACAAAGTCTCGATGGTAAGCTGGTCCAGAAGGCTAAGGTTCATGGGATCCAAGATGAGCTGGGTAATTGGGTGATGGGGGCCTACAATGGTGGTGTGATGACATTTTTCTGTTTGGAAGACTCTGGCCAGTGGAGTGCCGAAGAAGTGATAGATAGTATATTAATAACTTGCTTGTTAATGTAGAAGCTATGATTAGTAAGTTTGTGGATAACATTTAAATTGGTGGCATTGTGGATAGTGAGCAAGGTTGTCTAAGGCTACAGCAAAATAATGATCAGATAGAAAGTTGGGCAGAATGTTAGCAGATGGAGTTTAGTGCCAACAAGGGTGAGGTGATGCATTTTTTGAAGTCACTCTGAGGTAGGACATACACAATAAATGGTGGGTACTATGGAATGCATATAAACTGAGGCACGTGGGGGTCTAGATCCATTGTCCTCTGAAAGCGGTAAGTCAGGTTGATAAGGCAATGAAGAAGGAATAAAGATGTCATACTTGCCTACATAGGACAGGTCATGGAATATAAAGTAGGATGTAATACAATACTGGCTAGACAGCATAGTGTGCAGATCTGGTCGCTACACTATAAGAAGGATGTGATTATGCTAGAGACAGTGCAGAGGAGATTCACCAACATACTGCCTGGATTGGAGGACTTCAGATATGGGGAGAGATTGATTGGTTGGCTTGTTTTCTCCAGAGCAAGGGTAAAGGTATCAAAATGAGAGGGCATAGATTTGTGAGTGAAAGGAGTTTGAGAGGGACTTAACGGGCAAGGTTTTATACACGGTGAGAAGTTGATTTCAGGAATTCACTGCCAGAGGAGGGGGTGGAATCAGGTACAATTATTATATTTAAGAAAGCTTCAAGCAGACACTTAAATAGGTACCTTATATGGGCAAATGGGATTAGTGTAGATCGGTAAAGAGGTCAGTGTAGACGTGACAGGCCAAAGGGCCTGTTTCTGGGCTGTTCAACTCTATGCTTCTATGATGTGTCCACCTAGGCTGGAAGGTCATTGATGTGGGCAGCAGACAGAACAGGAGTTGAAATAAACACATGAGGGAGAAGAGAAAAGAGATGTTGATTAGGTGTGAGAAATCGGGCTAGGAAATGGCTCCCACACCATTTTTGAATCCCAATTCCATCTCCATCCTCAATTCCATCTCCTATCCTATGCCTACTTTTAATATCCAACTTGCGTCCCTCTCCAATGTCTATTTCCTCTCTCATGCAACTTTATGGCCACCTTTCAGGGAGCTCACTGATTGAATCTCTTCATTCACATTTTTGTCTCTGCCACAATATAGATAAAGTTCTGCCCGCTCAACAACGTCACATGATATCCTAGTGCTAGTGTTTAGGGATAGGTTGACAATGGCCAACTCTTGCTTCCTCTCTCTCCTACTGTCCAAATCTCTCATCATCACCATCATCAGGTGCCATGCCTAGTCTGAGCTTTGACTGCCATGGCCCACACACTCCTGTTTCGGGTCAAGTGGATCAATTCATTGGTATTCATTTCCAGTCCTCTGGCTGCTGTCTCCATCATCATTTGTCTTTGCCTTCCTCTTGCTTTCTTCCCTTCAATCTTTCCCATAATTACCGTGCATTCTAACTCCTCTTTCCTAATC
This sequence comes from Mobula hypostoma, assembly GCF_963921235.1. NCBI lineage: Eukaryota > Metazoa > Chordata > Chondrichthyes > Myliobatiformes > Myliobatidae > Mobula > Mobula hypostoma. Next base: position 138,019,147 of record NC_086097.1, read on the forward strand.
ACATGTCCAATGAAGTTACCTTGCCATTTCATGATCTCATACATTATTTCTCTTTTTCTGCTTGCTCTGTTCATGACATCCTAATTAGATATTCGTTTCGTCCATGATATTCTTCGCATCCTCCTCAAAAACCACATCTCTGCTGCTTCAATTCATTTCCTCATGTTACTAGATATTGTCCAACATTCTGATCCATATAACATAATTGGATAAACGTAACATTTCAGTACTCTGAGGCGGGTTGTCATGCCTAGTTTAGTATTGGTCAGTACACTCTTCATTCTTGTAAAGGTGTCTTTTGCCATCCCTATTCTTCTTTTGATGCCCATGTCGCACCTGCCATCTGATCTCACCCAGCTTCCTAAGTAGCAACAGTTCTGTACTTGTTTTATGTCTTCCCCATTTATTTTCAGCCTGCAGATAGGATTCTCCTTCTTTTTGGAAATCATCATACATTCTGTCTTTTTACGATTGATAGATAGACCCATTTTTGCACTTTCTTAAACAATTACATCAATTAAGTTTTGTAGTTCTTCCTCCGTACTTGCAATTAACACAGCGTCATCTGCATATCTGAAATTATTGATGTTTTCACCGCCAACTTTGATTCCCAAGATGTCTTTTTTTTTTGTAATATTGTTTCACTGTACACATTAAACAAATCGGGGAGAAAACACATCCTTGTCTAACGCCTTTCTTGATTTTCGTAAACTGACTCACTTCTCCATCTATTCTTACAGCGGCAGTTTGCTCCCAGTACAGATTTCTGATTAGGCAGAGGTCTTTCGAATCTAGATCTAGAGTTTCCTGTAATATTTTGAATAACTTATTGTGCTTCACTTTATCAAATGCTTTTGTGTAGTCGATAAAACAAACAAATCTTTTTGCACTTGAATAGCTCGTGTTTCTTTTACCCTTGTCTTTCAAAAAACCACATTGTTCTTTACCTATTTCAGCTTGTATCTTACTTTTAGATCTTGTCATCAAAATTCTTAGAAGTATCTTAATGATATGACTCATTAAACTTATGGTCCTATGTAATTCACATTCTATTGCTCCAGGTTTCTTAGGAAGAGTGATAAGTAATGATTTTTTTCATCTCTTCTGGTATTATTCCAGTCTCATAAATGTCATTGATTAAATCAGTAAGTTTTTCAATTCCATAATCTTCAAGGGCGATAATTTGTTCTATTACTAATTCATCAGGGCCTGCTGCCTTTCCTTTCTTCATCTTATGTATTGCATTGCAAACTTCAGATTTTAAAATACTTGGACCTTCAATGTTCTTCTTAATTTCTGATTTTTCGCCTCAATCGTCTTCAAACAATTCCTGAATATACTCAGTCCATCTGTTCATAATATCATCTTTCTCCATGATAATGGTACCATCCTTTGCTTTCAAACATCCACCTGAAGAACAGAAGAGCTTTTTACCAGTGATATTCTTGATTTGTTGATGTACCCTTTTTGGATCAGTAATAGGGATTCCTTCCAGTTGCTCACATTTCTGGTTTAACCATTCTTCTTTGGCTTTTTGACATAAGCTTTTTACTTTTTTATCTGAGGACATACTCCATAGGATTTGCTTTCTTCAGTCTCCTTTCTTCCATTAGATTTTTGATTTCATCTGTCATCCGTTTATTCTTTGTGCTCTTTTCTTTTTTAGGAATCACTAACTTTGCTGGTTCTACCAAGGCATCCTTCAGAGAGTTAAACTTCGTTTCTACATGATTGCTATCATCTTCAACAGATTCTATTTCTAGACTTTGAAATCTATTCCTTACTTCAATTGTAAATTTTTGTCTTAAATTTTCTTCTTTAATTAATTGCAAGTAGTCAAGGGATTGTTCCAAATCTCTAGTCTGACATTTATTCCAATTAAACATTAAATTTGTGCCTGGTCTCCATCTCAGTCTCCTGACTATTAATATCATCCCTCATTAACAACTACCATAAAGGAACCTGACTGTAACCTTTGGGCTATACATTACCAGAAGATGGGCTTTGGACCAATTTTAGGACCATTTGTATCTGCCCTCATTATCCAGCATGACATAGCCCTGTCCCAAATCCTTAGCTACTTCTGGGCCTTTGCTAATTCAGCAGCCCTTATGATACATTACCTAAACCGAATCTCATCTAAATCTCCCCCTCTTTGAAATCCTGATGGAGAGTCTTGGCCGGAAACACCAAACGTTTATTCCCCTCTGTAGATGCTACCCGACTTGCTGAGTTCCTTCAGCATTTTGTGTCTGTCCCTCTCCAAGCTGTCACCAAGATTTAGTTAAGCACTACATGATTTTAAATAACATCTGTGACCTACAACCTCCGAGGCCATTCTTAGCCCCTCAGTCACCAGGATCCAGCACTGGCAGCTGCCTAGTCCAAAACTCTAAAGTCTCTTCACAAACCCTCTCTGCCTCTCTCCTTCCTCATCTTTGTGTCACCTGCCCTAATATCTGCATCGATAAGGCTCTTTTTGGGATTGGTAAGAGATCTGAAGGTCATAAACCTATGACAGGATCGGGCTGCAATGTGGACGTAGATCTAGCTGTAGACTGAGATTAATAATCCACCCTCCTGTGTGTCTTTATAATTCATAAAATGTCGGAGGTAAATTGTCACTTTAGAGAAACGCTTTCTGGTGAAAAGTGAAAGAGATTAAAACAGAGATCATATTGCTCTCTGAAGTGCTGCGGTGGGGCCTCAGCACTGACTGGGCCATTGATGGATCTGTAGTCACTTTCTCCACAGCTCAGCCCTGTCGAGGAGCTGGCTTCCGCCTGCAGCCAAGAATCCATCACTCATGGCTGACAGGTCCTAATGAGGGGAGCCAGTCACTCAACTCACTAGCATCGAGGCACTGGACATTGGCTCTGGGGACCTGGGAACTTTCCACTTCATCAACCTCCTTACCAGCCCTCCGGTGTTTCTACTGGGGTGAGACTGCCCCCCTGTCAGAGGGTCAAGTGTGAGGGGGGTTTGTACCAGAACTAAGTGTGATCTGCCACAGTGAAGAGGTGTATGAAGTAATGTGCGTTGTACAAACAAATTGAGGCCTACTTTCCATTGTAGAGCTCATCGAGACTGAACTGTTTCTCCCACCCGCCCACTGGGCCCCGACACCAGCAGCTAATCTTTGGTGAGGCCCTTGAAACAACTGGAGGATGTGAGAGATTTGGTGAGATGGCAGTGTTGGCGGGAGGGAAGGGTAAGGGGTAAGATGAGAGGGATTTGAACTCAACTCAACCCGTCACTATTTCAGACAGATCACAAAGACAGTAGGTTCTGAATGACGCAAACACGAGGAAACCCGCAGATGCCGGAAATTCAAGCAACACACACAAAATGCTGGTGGAACACAGAAGGCCAGACAGCATCCATAGGAAGAAGCACAGTCGACGTTTCAGGCAGAGACTCTTCGTCAGGACTAACTGAAACAGCCCAGGCTTCAGAGTTGATGAAGCAGCAGGTACTTGTTTGACAGGAAGTGCACCATAATGAGCTTCCAGAAAGGCCTTACTGTCTCCTCAATGTCACTGGGACAAACTCCTGGATGCTCCTAGGTTGGAGGAAGTTTAATAACCATTGATAAGTTCCCTCCATTTTGTAGAAACCTATCTGGAGCCATAGCTGATTGGGTGTGAATACCCAATACTTCAGAGGATCAGATTACCTTATACAACACCAGTGTGTGAAGCCTTGTTATCCCCCCCCCAAACACCCATTACTTGCTCATTTATATCTTGTGATTTGAATAAAAGAAATACAGTGCTAACGACAAGAAAAAGTGACTTTGAAATTATTCGCAGTGTTGTGACAGGGGAGCTAATGGTGGACTGCGACCCGTAAGAAAACCTAGACAAGGGGCTTGTCTGTATTTTACAAATTCACATGATTTCAGTCTGAGATTCACAATTGCCTATACCCCTAGAGCTATGCGATGCACGAACAAGGCTGAGATTTTAGGTCTGGTTGCAAGAGAGACCAGGAAGGCTGGGACTGTTATTCCTGGAAGAGGGGAGGCTGAGAGGGGGTGGGGGGAGCTGATAGAGGTGTACAAAATTATGATTGTGGAGACAGTTGCCAAGGAGGGTGGGTCAGAGACAAGAGGATGGAGGTGTAAGGTAGAGGGTTGGAGGTTTGGAGGGGGAGGAGGGAGGATCTAAGCGGGATTTTTTTTCACTCAGTGTGAGTGGTGGGTAGAAGGTACTGATTGAGGAATGGTGGAGGTAGACACTCTCACAAAATCTAAGAAGCATCCAGACAAGAACATGAATTTCCAAGGCATGGAAGACTATAGACCCAATATAAATATATGGGATTACTGTAGATGGGTATGGTACAATGGGTGGTGTGTGTGTGTGTGTGTGTGTGTGGTGTGTGTGTGTGTGTGTGTGTGTGTGTGTGTGTGTGTGTGTGTGGGCCTGTCTTTGAGCCGTGTGACTCAATGACTTTCTGACTACAGAGGGACTGTGGTCCAACTGACAGGATAGTATTAAATGAAATATCATTGTTGGTTGGGATCACTCTTATTTCAGAGAACTTAACTTTATAAGTTTATAAAATGAGTTGATGAGTTTATTTATCACATTTAAACATTTGCTGTAATCTTTGTGCTGGCACAGTGTCTCAAGAATTTGTTCCAAGATTCAGGAATTGACAAATAACGGGGATAATTGGTTCTTAAGTGAAAGCCAGCAAACAAATGAACTAATCCCAGTCTAATTTATTCCTGGCACACCACGCTCCTGCAGTTTCCCATGCCAGCTTGCAATCTGTGTGTGTGTTTTAGCCGTGTGTCTGTTTTCCTGTGATTGTCAGTGTAAATCGGTTATGACTACTTTGACAGCCAGTGGCACAGGGTCAGGACTGCACAAGGGTGTGTGTGTTTGTGTGTGTGTGTGTGTGTGTGTTTGTTTGTGTGTGTGTTTGTTTGTGTATGTGTGTGTGTGTTTGTGTATGTGTGTGTTTGTGTGTGTGTTTGTGTGTGTGTATGTGAGTGAGAGAAAGAGAGAGATTGAGAAAGAAAGAAAAACTGTGAAGCATGAGTATGTGAGAGAGTCTGTATGTCTGAGGTATGTATCAGAATAAATCGGCAACAGCTCTGAACTGGTGAACAACGAGCAGGCGATCAGCTCTGCACAGAATTGAAGGAGGAAAAAAATCATCGCATTTTTAAAATTTGTCAGTGAAAGCAAGAAACTGCTTTTTCAGACCAAATAAAAATGTGAACAGTCAACGTCAGATAGAGGGAACATCCACTTCTTGTTCTGGCCTCCACCAACCATGTCATGTGTCCCAAATGAAGCTTCACAGCCACCGAAAGGGCTCCACAATGGGGGTCTAGACATGTGACAACACAGCAAAATAATTCATACTTCCACCCCATCATTACTGGGACAGAATGTCCTGGGGAGCTTCAGAGGAACCTTAGCAAACACACAGTGTCTGCTGAGTGACAGAAAGATAGACAGTCAAGAGCTGGGTCAGAGCAGGAGGGACTACAGGGTGTGTTACGCACCGAAAGGGGTGTGGAGAATTAGAAGAAGGTGGCATGGTGGTGCAAGATGACATGGGGAATGTGAAGATGAAGGTGTATATCAGCCAGGAGTTCGAGGAGCTGATATAGTGTGAGGTGATGCTGGAAGGGATGGAGGACACAGAGCTGCCATCCACTTCAGTATCCACAGATAGAACGATGGTGTCCACGGGACAGTCAGCTCTAGAGGTGGCAGGATCGGCAGTGATGGTTACCTGGGGGCTGGGGTGGGGCTGGAGGATGTCAGTTTGGTGAGGGGACGCAATGTAGTCTCAGAATCATCTTGGGGACAACTCTCAGACCAATACGAAGACTCACATGGCCCAGTGTAGATGTGGAACCAAGGGTCTGATGTCTCTGAAGCCAAGGAAGGGCCTAATGATGTTGGACCCAACTGCTCATTCAGGCTGGAAAAAACTTCCAGAGTAACGCTCAGGGTGACTGGAACCTGAGGGAAAAAATCCAGCCACTACCCCATAGCTGTAACCCCTCACCCTCTCTCCCTCACTTATCCCCAGACTCCATCATCTGGATGCTGACAGGTCCCACTGCCCACCATGTGCTGCTCAATGCTGAGATGGCGAGGAGCAGTCCCCCTCATCCCTGGACCCCTCACTTCACACGGACCATGGCCCAAAGTCCCGGAGCGAGTTCTCACGCCTTGCCTTCCTGGGCTCCGACATCTCAGCGAGGCGGATGCTGTAGACCCCACTCGTGTTGTGGCCAGCCTCATAGGCCTCAGCACAGTCCCGGAATAACTTCTCCTCCGGTTTCCCTAGGATTGGAGAGAGGAAATGGAGAGCTAGTTACAGGGCTGGAGTGTTCTGTGATTCGGAGATTCAGACCTAATGAAACTGGCCTCTTCCTGCCTACATTCTAGTACACATACAAATTAATCTGAGCTACGGACTCAATGAGCAAGGCACAGTGCGAGAAGCAGGACTGAGGGAGTGTCACACTGTGGGATGGACGGTACTGAGGGAGTGTCAGACTGTGGGATGGACAGTACTGAGGGAGTGTCACACTGGGGATGGACAGTACTGAGGGAGTGTCACACTGTGGGATGGACAGTACCGAGAAAGTTCCTGGAAATTAGAGAATCGATGTTCATGCCATCAGATCGGAGGCTATCCAGATGGAATATGAGGTGTTTCTCTTCCACACTGGGAGCAGTCTCATCATGACAGTTGAAGAGGCCATGGACCGACATGTTGGAATGGGTAGGGGGATTGGAATTAAAATGGTTGTCCTCCAGCATATCTTGCTCGTTGCTGCTGGAGTGACAAAGTGTGTGGGGTTTTGCCAGCGAAAAGGAATCAAATACTGTAGCTGGAGGACTGGAGGACCAAATACTGTAGCTGATCCCAACAGACACACAGGTGAAGTGTTGCCTTACCTGGAAGGACTGTTTGGGGCCTGAATGCGGGGGGGGTGGTGTGCGGACAAGCGAGGAGGTAAGTGGGCATGTGCAGCACTCCTTGTGCTCGCAGTGATAATTGCCAGGAGGGAGAGGGATGAATGGAGAAGGTGATCATTGAGGGAGCAATCCCGGTGGAAAGTGGAGTGTGAGAAGCAGGGGGGGAGGGCTGATTGAAGGTATGTTTGGTGGTAGGATCTGATTGAAGATGGAGGAAGCTGCAGAGAGTGATGCGCTGATTGCAGAGGCTCATGGGGTGGTAGTTAAGGACAAGAAGTACTCTGTCCTTGTTAGGGTGCTGGTAAGGGCAGATGTCAGGGAAATGGAAGCAAGGTGGGCTTGGGCAGCATCAATGGTGGAGCTTGGGAACCTCTGTCCTCTGAAGAAGGAGAACACCTCCGATATTCTGGAAAGGAAAGGCTCATCCTGGGAACCGATGTGGCAGAGACGAAGAAACTGAGAAAAGGGAATAGCATTTTTACAAGTTATAGGTTGGGAAGAAGTATTGTCTGTATAGCTGTGAGAGTCAGTGGGTTAGTAGGTAGGTGGTAATGAGTAAGTTCTGGGATAATATTGATGCAAGTAGTAAGCCCACCCCCACACCCAGCAGTGGAATGATACATCTTCTTCATAACTTCAGCAATCAACTGAACATCGATCTGTTTTGTGGGATTTGTCCATTGATGATTCTTTCGAGATAACTTGGCAATGAATAATGAATCAGAATTGCCTGGGAAGCTATGGCTTGCTGTGCAGGATTTGGTATAACCTCTCACAGGTATCTAACCTGCAAGAATAGAAACAGATTAATTTTTACTTTGAAATAACAGAAATTTGGAGAATGTTAACCGTGCCTGGAGGACAGAGGAAACGTTCTCAACCTCTTAGTTGCAAGAACGCAAGAAGGTCCTGTTCCAAAGTTTATTTAAAAGAAATATATCTGCTCTATTCTCTCCATGACGTTTAATAAAAAAAATAAATAATTTGCTTAGGCTTGTTTAAACCAGGAAGATGGAGGATGAAGAGTCGGTGAGGTCCTTAAATATCCCTAATCTGAGCAGAGCATAGGCACCAGGGTTGTGCTGAGGTATCCCAGGAGCACTGCAGCTGTTGGCAGTGTCCAATAAGACAGGTCAGCCTTTAACATATCTCGAAGCAGAGTTATTCAAAACACATAAAACCTATGCTTGTTATATAACATGAAAAGAGATTTCCCCTCCCATTTGTTCTGTGTCAATTCACAATGCCTCTGTTTATCCACAGATTTCAACATCTGGAAACAATAATGATTATGGGGATGGCCATTGAAGGAATCCTTCAGTGACTGACGGTGAGGGCCATCTGTGCATCTCTGCAGTCTTCCAGGTTAGACGGCAGCAGGTGAGACCTTCAAAGCAGAACAGTTTCTGGTCAAGGCAAGGCCAAAGCTGAAAGTCCCTGAGCTTGTTTGGAGCTGTTCAGGGGTGCAGCAGGGAGTGCTCCTGCCTCACGGCTTCCGCGACCCAGGTTCGATCCTGACCGTTGTCAGTGTGGGATTTGCTCTTTCTCCCTGTTTCCCCCAAGTACTATGGTTTCCTCCCAACTCCCAAAGACCTGCCAGTTGGGATGTATAGGAAAGATGTGGAGGCTTTGGAGAGAGTTCAGAAAAGGTTCACAGGATGTTGCCTAGATTGGAGAGTGTTAGCTAGAAGAAGAAGTTGTATACACTTGGATTGTTTCTCTGGAGAATAGGAGGCTGAGGGGGACTTTATAGAAGATTACAAAATTATAAGAGCCATGGAAGGGGTAAATAGTCAGAGTCATTCTCCCAGCATGGAAAAATGAAATACTGGAGAGCATATGTTTCAGTTGAGAGGGGTGCTGTTTAAAGGAGATTTACAAGGCTGGTTTTTCAACACAAAGACAGCTAGGCACCTGGAAGGCACTGCCAGGTGAGGTGGTAGAATCGGATATGATAGCAACATTTAATGGGCATTTAAACAGGCATATGAACAAGCAGAAGATGGGGGGAGATGGACCATTTTCAGACAAGTGTGATTGTTAGATTAGCATCATGGCTAACCCAGTTACAGTGGGCCGAAGAGCCTGCCCCTGTGTGGTACTATTCTATGTTCTATGTGTTCTATGAAATAATCCACCTATCTTTAATAGAATTCCTTTGCTTCCCCCAGGCTCTGTCTTCATTCTTTCCCTGGGTGTTACATCGTCCTCTTCACTGCTGTACCTGAATTTATCTGGATAAAAGAGGCTGCAGATGCTAGGACATGGAACCAAACGCCTGAACAAAATGACGCAAAGTCTTGATCCAAAACATTGTGCATCCTTTTACCTCCACAGGTGCTGTTTGACCCCATTGAGTTCATCCAGACTTTACCTTTTTCTCTCTCTGGCCCCATTTCTGATTCTCAACCTTTCAGTAGTACCATCCCCCCCATCCCTCCCTTCCTTGCCTCTTGCTGCTTGCGTACATCCTACTGTGGGACTTTGCTGGATTGACTGCAATAATCCCCCTGACATTTGACCGGCATGGATTCAATGTCATGTCTTCTGTTATTTTAAAGAACACAAGAGTTTAAGTATACACAGGATCTGTGAGGTTGACTTTGGCACTCTTTAACCAAGGGGCAAGTGGCAAGTGTTGGAGGAATGTGGCTTTTTCAAATCACACTTCATCAGACCAGAGGGATCTCACCCTCTACAATTCTTCCATGTTTTAGTCAAAACCAATTCACGGAACGTCCTGTTGTTATTACAGTGCTGACAACTCATCGCGGATGTTGAGTGATGTTATTTAATGTGAATTTGTTTTTTTTTAAATAATGGTTCCTCTAACTTCAATTGCTCCACAGGGCTAGGATCTCAACGACCAAACTGTCAGTCAAGCCACACACCGGGCGCTGATGGGAAACGGTTGGTTCTAGCTGCTATTTGTGAAGCAGGAACCATCCTATTACTAGGATTATTGCTGTTATTATTGTAATTAATTTACTTTTTCTCTCAGCTCACCTGGTAAAATCAGAGGTACGGACATAGCCAAGCACACTCATATGTCAATTGCTAGGAACTTTTGGATTATTCTAGTGGTGTTTAGTATTTTGGCTTTCTGGAGATTTACACAGACATTGCTGTGTAGCCCTAATTGTTTGATGTTATTGGGTAGTGACTTTGGGATGATACCAGTTGTAGATACAACTATTGGGACAATGTATACCCTGTTCATGTTCCACAGTCTTTCAATTTCCTTTTTCAATTCAGCATATTTCTGGAGTTTTACACTTATTGATTTCTGTAAGTTACAGTATGTGTAGTTGGAATGGCTCTTATTATTATTATTAGGTGGTGCAGTAGGGTAGCGATTAGTGAAATCACATTACAGTGCCAACAATCATCAATCAGGGCTTGATTACCACCACCATCTGTAAGGAATTTATACATCCTCCCTGTGACCAGGTGGGTCTCCTCCACCTGCTTTGGTTTCCTCCCACATTTCAAAGATACATGGTTGGCTTTAGGGTTAGTGCATTGTGGGCATACTATGTTGCCGCCGGAAGTATGGCAGCACTTGTGGGCTATCGCCAGTGCAATTCTTGGACTCTGTTGGTCATTAATGCAAAATTACTGCATTTCACAATGTTTCTATGTACATGTGACAGATAAGGCTAATCATCTTTAATCATCATGTAACTCCAAAACATAAAAACTAATCAAAATAAAAACAAGGCCATCCAGAATAATGTATCTAACTTGGTGTTGACTTTAAGTGAGGTGCGCATGTATGACGTAGTGGTGTAATGACGTATGCCATTCACATACTTTTTCAGAATACGCACGATGCATTCTGTGAGCAACAAAGAATGCTTAATCAATCAATATAATTACAACATTACTCAAACATTACTGAAATGTTAAATACACAACACTCCTGAGCTATACACTCCAACTCAATATATATGTTATAATATATAACCCAACTACTATATAGACATCCACAGCATAGTAAATTTTAAATTGATTTAGATTTAATCATTGCAGAGGATTCCTTACTCTTGAGGGATAATATCTTTCTTGACGAGGGTGTCACTCTGCTTGGCAGTTGAGACTTGTGGCTATGAAAAGATCCTGGGTTCTGGGGCCTCTCCACGGTGGCTGTAGGGGCTGACTCTGAGACTGCAGAAGCAGTTCCGACAGCTCTGGATACCCTTCTTCTGGGTGTATTGACATCCCAAAAAGTGTCTGGCAAGGTTCACTGGATGATGTGGATCATAATATGTGAGTACAGACTCGGACATCGCCATTTCACCGCCAATTCACTTGGTCTATCTCGGAACTCAAATTCGCTTGGTCTATCTCGGACACTTCTCTCCCCTTTCTCGATCTCTCGGTCTCCATTTCTGGAGACAGACTGTCCACTGACATATTCTACAAGCCCACTGACTCTCATAACTACCTCAGCTATACCTCTTCCCAACCCGCGACATGCAAAAATGCCATTCCCTATTCCCAGTTCCTCTGCCTCTGCCGCATCTGCTCCCAGGATGAGGCCTTCTGTTCCAGGACATCTCAAATGTCCTCTTTCTTTAAGGATCGTGGTTTCCCTTCTGCTGTCATTAATGATGCCCTCACCCGCATCTCCTCCATTTCCTGCACTTCGGCCCTCACCCCATCCTCCCAACACCACAACAGAGACAGAGTTCCCCTTGTCCTCACCTACCACCCCACCAGCCTCCAGATCCAGCACATTATCCTCCGCAACTTCCGCCACCTTCAACAGGACCCCACCACTAAGCACAGCTTTCCCTCTCCACCCCTCTCCACTTTCTGCAGTGATCGTTCCCTCCGCGACTCCCTGGTCCACACGTCCCTCCCCACGGATCTCCCACCTGGCACTTATCCCTGTAAGCGTACGTGCTGCACCTGCCCCTACACCTCCTCCCTTGCCACCATTCAGGGCCCCAAACAGTCCTTCCAGGTGAGGCAACACTTCACTTGTGAGTCTGTTTGGGTCATCTATTGCATCCGGTGCTCCCGGTGCGGCCTCCTCTACATCGGTGAAACCCGATGCAGATTAGGGGACCGCTTCGTCGAGCACCTCCGCTCCGTCTGCCACAACAGACAGGATCTCCTGGTTGCCACCCACTTCAACTCTGCTTCCCATTCCCATTCGGATATGTCCATACATGGCCTCCTCTACTGCCATGATGAGGCTAAACTCAGGTTGGAGGAGCAACACCTCATATTCCGTCTGGGTAGTCTCCAGCCCCTTGGTATGAACATAGAATTCTCCAACTTCCGGTAATTCCCTCCCCCTCCCCCAGCTGCCTATCACCTCCCTCATGGTTCTGCCTCCTTCTACTACCCATTGTGTTTTCCCCTATTCCTTCTTCACCTTTCCTGCCTATCACCTCCCTGCTTCCCCTCCCCCACCCCTTTATCTTTCTCCTTACTGGTTTTTTACCCGGAACCTTCCAGCCTTCTCCTTCCCACCCCCCCCACCTTCTTTATAGGGCCCCTGCCCCCTCCCTTTTCAGTCCTGATGAAGGGTTCCAGCCCGAAATGTTGACTGGTCATTTCCATGGATGCTGCCCGAGTTCCTCCAGCGTGTTGTGAGTGTTGCTTTGACCCCAGCATCTGCAGAGTATTTTGTGTTTTCCATTTCCTTTACCTTTTGGAAAGGCACATCACACTGCTTTGTCCAATATCATTTTTTTTCTTATCTGTAGTGATGAGTGCAAGGGGTGGAGCTCAGTAGCCAGGTTTTGAGGGAACATGTTATAGTAATTGACAAAACCCTTCCTTTGGTTTGGAGCATCCACCACTTCTTGAATTTTCTCAGCATACTTGTGTGACCATAGTAAGAGATGCTTTATAGTCATATATATCACTTTGTGAGTGTTAACGGTGAGAAACACTTTGGACTCTTCTTCCATCTCCATCTGTAGGTGGGCCTCAGCTTAGTCCACTTTGCTGAAGTGTTTCTCTCCAGAAAGGTTTGCAAAGATACCTTCTATCCTGGACAAAGGGCATTGATCTACTTTCAGTACCGGGTTGATGGTGACCTTAATATCATCACAGACCCATTCTTCTTAGCACTGGGATCACTGGCATTGCCTAGGGGCTCCACTCATCCTTGGAAAGAATTCCTTCAGCCTCCATGTGATCTAGCTCACAGGCTTCTTTATCATGGATGGTTTAAGGAACCAGACGGGCTTTGTAAAACTTGGGTGTGGAATCTTCATTTAACACTATTTTACCCTAGATATGTTTGAGTTTTCCAATGCCATCCTTGAACACTGTCGTAGCATCATCCAGTACCTTCTTTGATTTGCTTCCAGTTGGCGCTATTACAGAGGATATGACATGCAAATGGTAGATGGATCTCCAATCAAGTTGTAGTTATCTCAACCACTCATAACCTCACATTGCTGGCCCTCTTGTTTTTAAGACATACAAGCCCACTTTTTCTTGTTGGTTTTTGTATTTCACTGTTATGAATGTCATTCCCACAGGAGTTACCTTTTCTTCTGTATAAGTTCTTAACAATACATCTACAGGCTTCAATTCAATATCTTTTAAATGCCATTCAAACTCACTTTGTGGAATGACTGAAACCTCCAAGCCAGTGTCCAATTCCATTTTAATTAATTTGCTGTTCACTTCTGACGTAAGTCATCTTTCTATCTATTGTTAGTTTTCACACTTTAAATCTCAAGGCTACTCAGTCCTATGTCACTCTCATCATTATCCGATGTTTCAATAACAGCGTGCAGATTAGTGCTCCTTTTGAAACTGCAACCTGACTTTTAAAAAAATCTTTTTCTCTTTCCTGTGCAGTTCATTTCTTTTTGTCTGCCCGAAATACTCTTTGTACGTGTCCTACTTTGTTGCATTTTCTGTAAGTTTTGCCTTTACACCTGTATTGGTCTGCTGTATGTGAGGCCCTGCCACAACGGCAAGCCAATTTGTCTGGTCAGGCCAGTTTCCGTTTAGATGTTGCAACTGTGTTCACACTCACTCCCATTCCTGACTGCAGCTCAATTGTGTCGCTATCTGCTGTCTCAGAGGATTGTATATGATTGCATGTATGTACTTTGACAATAAATTTACTTTGTTCTTTGCATCTGTTTTCTGACTGGCCATGGGAAGGCAAGCCTCTATAAGGGAGGTTGGTCGACCAGTGGTGGGATTGTGGGGGGGGGGGGGCGGTGGGCTATGGAAGAAGGAGTCATGTGATGTATCGGAGTTGGCAGCATTGCATGGAACCCAGGTTACTGATGTGCTCCCGGGACTGCTAGTTCAAAGCCCAGGGCAGCAGGTGAGTAGTGAAGCTGGAGAGTAACTGACTCACCTGCTGCTTGTTCAGAATTACATGTCAGATGCAAAAAATGTAGTGTGGGTGGACATAGTGTTGGACAGAATGAGCAGTTCACTGTGGAACCTAGGCGTGAGATGATTCCAACATGCTAAGATGGAGAACTGCACTTTCCGTGCCCCTTTCACAAGCTCAGGACATGCCAACACTCAGCATAGTCAACGGTGCTAATGGACAAAACACAGCAGCCAACTATGCACAGCAAGATCTCCGAAGTACCAATACAATGGTGCTTCTTTCTTGGTGAGTGACAAACGCTGTCAGTAACACAGGAGAGAGCTCTCCTGCTCGTTAAGCAGAACAGATTCACTAGAGAGGCAGCAGTTTTCTGGAATCGGACTAGTTTAACAATGGTCATCACCCCCTGTCCTGCCAACTCTCACTGGATAAGCCTCAGTTGTAAATCCCTTATCCTTGCTTTTAAATTGCTCCCTCCTTCCCTCTGCCTCGGTCAGCCTCCTACAGCCTCCAGGATCTCTGCTTTAATCCTCTCTACTCTTCATCCCCACTTGTAGCAAAGAAATGAGCTGCTGGAAATCCCTCCTGAACCTCCCTGCTTCTTGGAGACATCCCACAAAGCAATCTCTTAAACCTGTTAGATCCCAGTGTGGTTGCTTATCAAAGGGTGGATAGCACTCCTGTGAACGTTCTTGGCCTTCCTGTGTAACAAGACAATGCTGCCGACCTTCCAGGCAGGACTATGAGCCAGCAGATGCACTGAAGCTTGGTGCAACCAACAGACTGGCTGTGCGGAAGGCCACAGTCCAGGATCCTGTTGCCTCTGGACGGTAAGGGACTGAATCCTGCGTCACAGACCCGCAGGCTTACCGCAGGTACTTTTCTTAAAGGGAAAACATGAGCAGCAATGACGCACTGCGAAAACTCTGGTATGATAAAGATGAACTCTTGACCTTACTATCTACTTCACCATGGCCATTGCAATTTATTTGTCTTGCCTGCACTACACTCATTTGTTACAAGTGTAACATAGGGGCCAGCACGTCAGTGTAGTGGTTAGCACAATGCTTTACAGTACCAGTGACCCAGATCCCACTCCTGCCGTTGTCTGTAGGAAGTTTGTACGTTCTCCCCATGACCGTGTGGTTTTCCTCCGGGTGCTCCGGTTTCCTCCCACAGTCCAAAGACATACAGGTTAGTAGGTTAATTGGTCATTGCAAATTGTCCTGTGATTAGGCAAGGGTTAAATTGGGGGAAGGGGGCTTGAAGAGCTGGAAGGGCCTATTCTGCACTCTATCTCAATAAATAAATATTTTGCATTCCATTATTTTTCCCTTCGCACCAACTCGATGTAGTTATATATGGAATGACCTTGCTGGATGGAACGCAAGCAAAACTTGTTCACTGTGTCTCAGCACGTGTGACAATATTGAAGCAATTACCAATTAATGATGTGCATTGGCTTGTTAGGGAAATGGTTGTACTGAATTTTCTGTAAATATTTTTCATGAGCAAAGCGTATTTTTGAACAAAAGGGAAGTCTGCTGACCTGACCCCCGTGAGACGAGTTGGAGGAGGTTGTTCACGGTCTCGGCGAGCTGCCTCTGCTGCTTCTGCAGGCTGGTGTTGTTGATGGTGACCCAGCCCAGCTGCGTCTCCAGCTCACCGATCAGGCGACTCTGCCGAAGCAGCAGGTCCTGGAGGCTCCCCCTCTCCTGCCTCAGGCTCTGCATCTCTTCCTTGTGCTGGCTTTCCATTGCCAGGAGTTTCTGCTCCAGGAAGCTGATGGTGAGTGAGGGGGGAGAGGGGGAAAAAAGCACAGCAAATCCCTGTTACTGAATCACCACAGGGAGAAAGCAGACCATCACAAGGTTAAAGAGAACCATCTCCATTCCAGACTCAAGCTATCCCTCACCCTCAGCCAATGAGGTGCTTTCGATAATGTACTCACTCTTGTAGTACAGGCTGCACAATGGCCATTTAGTACACAGAAAGATGCCACGAACACCAACGGCCCTATAACCATCTTGGGTGATTTAATCAGGCAGTCTATATATGATCACAGAGTAAAGCCTGATCTGCCAATGAGTGACTGTGACCAATTGTAATGACCCAATGGATGGAAAGATTAAAGCAAAATTAACCCACAAAATGAACTTAATGGCAATATGGATAACATTGTGCAAACTGTTTTTTAACATGTCCTGGCCTATTCCGTGAAATAACAGCTGATTAGGAGCGCCATCACCTGCACTTTTCCTCCAAGTAGCACACCATTCTGACTTGGAAATATATTGCCAAACTAAACCCTGGAACTCCCTCTCCAACTCTCCCCCCTAACATACACCTTCACCAGAAGGACTGCAGCAGCTCAAGCTCACCCCTCCACCACCCTCAAGAGTAATTAGGGTGGGCAATAAATGCTGCAACTAAACAAGATTAAATGTAGAAAAGAAAAATTGTCAGTTCATGAAGGAAAATATTTTTGCTTCAATAATGAGATTAGTGTTTACTTTCTTTGCAAACGGACAGGCATGCACCATCCTGACACACATGTTCCACTCCAGCTGCTGGAAGTGATATCAATGCAATAGATCTGCAAACCACTCCCTGGTCCATCTCCTTAAGAAAAATAATAAAATGCATTTAAAGCCACACACACAAAGTGCTGGAGGAACTCAGCAGGTCAGGCAGCATCGATGGAAGCAAATAACAGTCAATGTTTCAGGCTGAGACCCTTCTTCAGGACTTTTCCATAGATGCTGCCTGATCTGCTGAGCTCCTCCAGAATTTTGTGTGTGTGTTACTCTGCATTTTCAGCATCTGCAGTATCTTTTCTGTTTATAAAATGCCTTTGGATCTTTTTTCTTCAGCTGGTGACCTGGCCATTATCTTTTGATGTTTATGGGATGTTGCTCAGAACAAAGTTGGACACCTCCTCATCACCTTTCCAAAGCTGTGCTTTAAGAAGTGTTTATTGAATGGAAATTGATTGTAAGGTTCCAAGACGCAATGGAATTTGAAGATTCTCTCTTAAATGGAAGAAACTGATCTAAATGTGCAGTTTGCAGTTTCCTTTGACTCCAGGTGAACCACAGCAGAAATTAAGGCATAGCTTCAATGAATATCACAGCAGCAATGAGTCCTACCATTGAACTCAGTTCAATGTTTGGAAATGACTTTAGTGAGCAAAGCTCTCAACTGTCAAAATAATGTGCAAACTTGCTTAAGTGATCCCGGATAGGAACTGACCGTAACTGGGAAATATCATGTTTCTCACTTTAAGGAAAACAACTGTAATTGAAGAAAATGGGGAACTTCTATCAGTGTGATTCTTGTCCAATGAAGACCAGCATGTGATAAATTTCTGCTGTGCTTCTCTATCCATTCACAAGGCAGGTTTAGGAGTATGTGACAAAGTTCTACCCTGCGTCTCAATCCATTCACAAGGTAGATGTAGGAGCATGTGACAAAGTTCTACCCTTCACGAGGCAGATTTACGTGCTTTAGTCCTGTCAAGGACACCCCAGGTCCGGTAATCTGTCCTAGCCAGCAACTTGTAACATTGAAGCAGATCTGTGGAAATCTCCCATCCCAAATAGTTGAAACAGCAGGGAGTGTAGGATACTTTCAGAGTGAACAGAAGCATAGATTAGTACTCTGTCAGATATTTACCGGTGTTACACAGGGCTTTATTGGCTCAGATCACTGATCAATGAATGACATTAAAGCAATGAGAGAGCTTTAGAATATGATTCCTGACAAAATTCTCCCTTCAATCCCTTCAGTCCTGATTTAAATTTCACTCAAATGATGGAATTTGCTGCAGTGGGAAGAAATTTACAGGCTGAGGCCTTCTGGCCCAACGGGCGTATGCTATAAATCTATCCCTCCGTTCTACTCCATCAGTCGACACTGCTGTTCCTTCTGGCCATTTATGTTTATCTAGTTTCACCTAAATATTCAACATCCCAGTGAGCCAGTCTGCAAGTGTGATATATATGCCATGGAAGAGAGCTATCCTACTGTACAGATCAGCTCAGACAGCATGCAAAGAAATTGTCCCCTTCAGCGAACTGCAAGAGCCAGGAGACGTGGGTTTAATCGGGTTCTAATGCAAGATGCAATCCGCTGTTTGGACAATTTAAACTCCGGCCCAGATAGACTGGAAAGGCAGGGTCGGGCAGGTTTCGTGCTGAGACTGTGAGAATGCCGCGGCTGCTGTGCTTTGTGTCTGCAAGTTTGCGGCAATTTTGTCTGCTAATATGATGAACCGAGACCAAGGCTTTGGGCCTACTCTGGCCTGCTTCAGGGATTCGGATCATAGGACTCAATTTGGTTCAGAACGCTGCTGCTCACTTCCATTGTTTGCATGATCAGTGTTGTTTCTCTCTTTCGCTGCACATTGGGTGTTGGTCTTTATTTTTTTTAATTGGGTTTTTTTTCCTGGTTTCTTGCTTTGTGGCTGCCTGTAAGCAGACAAATCTCAAGGTTATATCTTCTTTGATATTAAATGTACTTTGAATCTTTTGTTTAACATCAAGGAGAGTGTGAGGAAAAGCTTTTTTACTCAGAGTGTGGTATTGATCTGGAACTCAACGCGTGAGAACAGTCAATGGGGACCTTCGACAGAGGCACCTGGGTGAGAATAAATTTGTAGGGACGGTGAGCTAGTGAGATCTCTGATGAGATTACTTCACTCAGGGTCAGCATAGATTCAAGGACCCAGATGAATTCCCATACCATAATCTATGACCTGTTTGGGAAGTCTGGCCACACACTCTGGTAGAATGAGTCCACTTATTTACCTGTCTCACTTGGCCCCACTCTCATTGATTCAAAACCCACATCTTCTGCCCTCCCAGGCATCAACACTGCAGGTAAAGACAACCTGTTTCAACCAATCACAATCTCTTATTCTTCCTAGTAAACCACTGGGGAATTTGCCTGTGATCAGAACACTGAATTAAATTGTTTCCTCAAGGTACAGTGGGGAAGGGGAACACTGCTATGATCGGAAAAGAGCAGTGGGAGCAGTTCGAGTGGGTGCCACATAAATAAAGTAGATGTTAGCAGGGCTGGGGAAGGAGTAGGGGAGTAGGACTAATGAGACAGCTCAGTGAAAGGGCTGACACAAGCTTGGTAAGTCAATTGGCCTCTCTTGCACCATGTGATTCCACAATACTGGTGGCATTAGAAGTATAATCATTAATCAACGATATCTAACCCAGTTCCTGCAGGAATCTCTGTGGCTGATGCTGGTGGGAATAATCTTGCTTCCAATCTCCAGTTGGAATTGTCCTCCAGATTGTTCTAACATCTGTGTTCACTAACACTCTCCACAGCCTGTCACTTCTCTGTTCCTTCCAGTACCCTGCACAGTCACCAAATACACACTCCACCTTGCCACTTACAACCCCTGTCTTTACTCAGGGTGTGGTACTCCTTCGCCTTTGTGTCAGGAAGATGTGGATTTGTCCCACTGAACAAATCTGGGGGTAGCACCCTTGCGGCAATGTGGGACTCTTGGACTGTCTTCCTGATGAAACATTAATTGGAAGCCCTGCCTTCCCTCGCGGGTGAATTCTGAAAATCCCATGGTTCCAGAAAGAGAATGGAGTTCCTGATGTCATGGGCAGCACTTCCTTACCGCTGACCTCCAAACAAACCCCCATGGTCAGACTGGCTACCACGTTTCCTACAACACAGCAGTGTCTAGGCTTGAAAGGCAGTGGGAACTGTAGGAAGTGTTGAGATTGCCTGCTTCATCTCTCCACTGCCTGGTTTTGAGCTTCTGGTCACTTTACCGCCTCTGCTGCTGATTGAGAATTAAACTCATGCTTGTCTACTTCAATGTGATGACAGGTCTTGCAACAATTGGTTTACTGGCCTGAACACACAAATCCACATGCACTGGAGAGGGGCCAAACCCCAAAATCAAAGCAGCTGGCAGAGAAGCAACATCAGGCCTGTTTTTCCACAGTTGTGGACTGGCTTTTGCTCATCCCAGAATCATGGAAAACTTACAATCCAGAAGATGGCCATTCAGCCCATCGTGCACGTGCTGATTCAACAGATCTTCCCAGCTCCGCTTACTGGAGTCAAGGTCTGCTGTCAGCACTCCAAATATGCAACCAAATAGAAGTGTAATTGGCTCCTACCTCTCCCACTGTTTCAGAATTAAGTTCCCACCCATAAATAACAAACACTTTACTCCATCTCCCATGTGATCCCTCTACTCTAAGCTCAGATCCTGTGGCTTAGGACAAAAGGAGTCTTCTCATTTACTTTATTCAGTCCCCTCATCACACACAGCACACTTAATCCTTCCTAAGCCTTCCGCATTCCAAAGAACACAACTTGAGCTTTTCCTCAGAACTACACATTTCAGTTCTGGCCACATCATTCTCTGCCCTCTCCCCAGGGTACTCAGATAGAACAGAGCATATCAAACAGTGGAGCACAAGAACAGACCCTGGAGTCAATAATGTTGTGCCAAACACTATGCCAAATTAAACTAAATCTCTTTTGCCTGCACATGATCCACATCCGTCTATTCCTAGCACATTGAAAATGAAAAAGAGAAGATAAGATCAAGCAGAGCAGGCAGTTTTGGAGTGCCATTGTGAGAGTGGGCCAGAGTAAGAGTGGAGAACTGAGGCTAATGACTAGAGAGTCTCTGGTGAGTGAGCAGCAGGTAAGAATCAGGCTCTTATTTTTCCGTTAATGCGTGATATTTGACAGAATAGATCAAATAGTAGTCGGGGCAGTGGAATGCTCCTTCTCCAAGATGTGGGAAGTTAGGGAACCTCAGGGTCTCCTCGATGACTACGTCCGTGGGAAGCGCCCTCCTGGCAGAACAGGTCCAGGAACTGGAACTGGATCCTGATACTCAGCGTCATCTGACATTCCGAGATGAGGGTTTTAATGAGGTGGTCACACCACAGGCATCGACTGCAGACAGGTGGGTGACTACCAGGAGAGGTAAAGGAATAAGCAAACAATTCCCCTCAATAGTTCTGATATAAAAAACTGTCCTGTCATTTTTAAATGTCCTGTAGGGGTGGTAGTAGATCCAGGTACTTTAGGGTCATTTAAGAAACTCCTGGATAGGGACACGGATGATAGAAAAATGGAGGGTTAGGTAGGAGGGAAGGGTTAGATTGATTTTAGAGTAGGTTAAAAGGATGGTATAACATTGTGGGCTGAAGGGGCTGTACTACATTCTATTTTAACAGGTATACTTGTTTGAATAGTGGTGTTGGGGGGTGCGGTGACCTTTCAGAGACCAGCAGCAGTAGGCAGGCCAGTGGCATTGTGCCCACCTCTGAGGTGGGAGTGAGGTCAGGCAGAGTCATACTGATACAGGAGCCATAGTAAGGGGAACAGATAGGTGCTTCTGAGTTTGTAATCGAAACTCTGGGGTGGTATGTTGCCTCCCCGACGCCAGGGTTGAGGGTCTCTTGCAGTGGGTGCAGGACATTCTGAGAGGGGAGGGTGAATAGATAGAGGTCATGCTGCATATAGGTACCAGTGACATAGTCATGAGGTCCTGCAAAGGGATTTCAGGGAGCTAGGTAGAAAGTTATAAAGCAGGGCTTCCAGGATTGTAATCTCAGACTTAGTAACCGAGCCATACTGTATACTAGTGAGATGAGAAATAATTATGTAATGCAGGGTTGAGGGGAGAAAGATGGCACTATATTTAAGACTGAAAGGGCAGACTAATCAACACAGTGAGACTAGTGGGCTGAAATGCGTTTATTTCAGCGCTAGAAATATACGTCAGGAAGGATGAGCTTAGACTAGATCAGCACATGGAATGACAGTGTTGCCATCACAGAGACCTGAGGGGAGGGAGAGGCGGATCAGCACTCCTGGGTTTTGTTATTTTAGACATGACAGAGAGGGGGTGAGAGAGGTGGAGGGGTTGCACTACTGATTCGGGAGAAGGTCACAGCAGTACCCAAGAGGACAGACTCGAGAGCTCATCCACAGAGGTGATTTGGGTGGAATTATACTATAGGCTCCCAGTAACTACCAAGAGGTGGAGAAACAGATATTTAGACAGATATAGGAAAAATGCACAAACAATAGGGGGACCTTAATTTCCCCAGTATTGATTGGAACTTCCTTTGTACAAGAGGCTTAAATGGCGAAAGACTTGCATCTTGAAACAGCATGTGGAGAGTCCATATTTAGGAGAAAACATGCTAGACCTGGTTTTGGGTAATGAGGGCAAATTCTGGCTAGAGGCCTGTGACCAGTGATCAGTTCTGGGACCTCTGTTGTTTGTGATATAAACCAATTGTAATGATTGCTTGGACAAACTTGAGTTGTTCTCTCTGTTGCTTCAGAGGCTGAGGGGAAACCTGATAGAGGTTTTTAAAGTTATGAGAATCATGGATGGGGTAGATAGAATCTTTTTCCGTGGGTGGAAATGTCAAATGTCAGAGGACATGCTTTTAAGGTTAGAGGGGGAAAGTTTAAAGGTGCTGTGAGGGGTAAGTTTTTACATGCAGAGAGTGGTGAATGCCTGGTAAATTACTAGAGTAGTAGTGAAAAAATGCAATTTGTTAAAATTAAAGAGGCTTTTAGATAGACACATGAATATGAAGAGAATGGAGGGATATGGACGGTGCAGGAGCACATTTAGTATAAATTGGCATGAAGATCAGCACATGATGGGCTGAATAGCTTGTCCAGTGCTGTAGAATTCTAAGTTCTATATTCATATATCTTTTATAATCTATGAATGATTTACGTTCAATGTATGTGTTTCATCTGAAGGTGATGTGTGTGATGCTGCTACCAGTAAGTTTTTCATTACACCTAAACATACATATACTTGTGCATCTGGCAGCAAACTCAAAACTGTTTCGACTCGACTATCTAAAAGCTTCTTAAACTCCACTATCATAGCTGTCTCCACCACTACCTGGCACACAGAACTCTGTATAAAAAAATAAGCTTACCTGGCACATCTCCTTTAAACTTTCTCACTTTCACCTTAAATGCACTTCTGCCCCAGGAAGAAGATTGTACCCGCCTTCAGAACACGTGATAAACTCTCCCGAAACATGCAGACCCGAGCTGTGCTCAAGCCGTACCTAACCAGTGTAGAGCTGTGTTCAAGCATAACTCCCTGTCTGGTCCTGCAACTGTTAAGGATCTGTGGATGTACCCTACAACATCCCTTGGACCCGAAACCTTCAGTGCTGTTTTATCTCTCCCCAGCATTCTCTGTTCTTGTTCCAGTGAGAATTTAACGACTTCCCTTCCGGAGTCTGCCTGTCGCTGGGTGCCTCACGCTTAGTGATTCCAGGTGGAGCATACCTGTTCTTTTCGCGCAGCCAGTAGATGTTGTTGGTCTGGAGCAGCAGCTCCTTCTCCAGCTTGTTTGTGAATAAAGAATTTTCCAACAGTTGGATTTCCAGTCGCGAGGTTTGATTCAAAACCTAAACACAGTAAATCATCATTATCTCAAAACAAATCATCATTCTTCAATAAACACTGCAAACTAGGACATCAATTAATGGAAACAGATTAAAGTAATTTGTAAACAAAATGCAAATATAGAGTTTACAGCACAATCCCAGTTCCCCCCTCATAGACTTGGAACACCATGTTTGTTTGGCGAGTGCAACACCCCCCCAAAAAAGACCACCCCCTCCCTCTTCTGTCATTCCTGGTCTCCCTCTCACCTTAGCACAGACATTTCTTTCTCGGTACTCTGCCACCTCCTTTCTGCAACTTACAACTTGGTTTGTCTCTCTCTGTCCCACATCTTTCAAAAGATCTCCAACCTATTTTTCCCTCTCCACAGTTGCCGCCTGACCCACTGAGTATTTCCAGCTTTTTGGTTTCGTTTAGGGTTTCAGCATCTGCAGCATTTTGCAGTAGGTTCCGTCCCCAGTCTGTGTTGTGGAAGCTGATCCAGGAAAGAAAGGGAATGGATTCCTTGAGCCTGCTCCTCCATTCAATATTTCACAGCTCCAGCGAACGAGACTCAATCCTGACCTACGGTTCTATCTGTGTGGAGACTCTCCCCATGACCACGCCGATTTCCTCCAGGTGCTCTGATATCCTCTCACATCCCAGAGGCACATACGTTGGTAGATTAATTGGTTGCTGTAACTTCCCCCAGTTTGTAGACGAGGGGAAAATTTGGGAGTTGAGATGAATATCAGGAGAGTAAAATGGGATTAATGGGAATGCGTTGGTTGACGGTCCTAGTGAATTCAATAGGTGGTAGGGCCTGCTTCGATGGTCTGCGGGTCTATGATCACTTTGCCTTCATTCCACTTAAAAACACTCTA
The DNA here is from genome assembly GCF_963921235.1 of Mobula hypostoma. Lineage (NCBI taxonomy): Eukaryota > Metazoa > Chordata > Chondrichthyes > Myliobatiformes > Myliobatidae > Mobula > Mobula hypostoma. Next base: position 138,043,752 of record NC_086097.1, read on the forward strand.
GGTATCCAAATGCAGCCACCCACTCTGGGCTTTGACACAGTGAATCCTGGAAAGAGAATCTCTCTCCAGAAGAGGCTTGAGCTCAGAGACCAGAGTAAAATTGACCTCCCAGTCCTGTATTCCAGGCTGGCACCAAGCAGTGACTGAGAGGGAATGCTCCCAGCTGATTGGCTAGTCACTCAGGATCCCTAAACATTGCAGAATTCTACAAAACCTTGAAAGTCTACGTTGATGCCCTAGAGCAAAATATTCACTCTGTGGATGTGTGAGAGAGAAAGTATGTGTGAAAGACTGAGAGAGTGTAACAGAGTGACTGTGAAAGTTTGACTGTAATTGTTACTTAGCTCATTGTCACATACCGATGTTCAATGAAAAATTTAGATATGTTAGACATTGAAACACATGACTTCTGAACGTAAGTGCATTGAGTAAGCACAAACAGGAAAGCAATAACAGAGTTACTGTTGCAGAGGAAGTATTGCAGGTAGATTTGGAGATCAAGGGTTCACCTTTATTTGAAGAGGTCCATTCAAGTGTCTTACAACACCAGGATAGGAGCTGTCCTCGAGCAAGGTGGTGCAAGTTTTGCAGTTTTGTGTCTTTTACCCAGTGGAAGGAGGAAGAAGAGACAATGACGTCGCTGCGGGGTGGGGGGAGGTGTCCCTATGATAGTGAGACTGTGTGAATGTATGGGCTGAGGGTGTCCTTTTGAAGGCTGTATGTGCAAGTGTGTTTGTCCCAGTTTACTCGATTCTTCTCATCACAGCGCACATTTTGAGCCACTTAGCACAACATTGGGAATAAAAGCTGAGGGTTTCTCCAGGTCACGCTGAAGAGTCCGGATGCAGAACCACAATCTCAAGGCTGGGGGCCACTGGTTTTAAACCAATGGTACCTCGCCACATCAGGCCTAAACCTATCACCCACTCACAGCTGCCTGGCTTTCACTCACAAAGAATAGTCTCTCTCCTCAGAGAAGGACCCTCCAAGTCAGAATGATATTACAACTATTTATTGACATTTCGTACAGCTTTGTTAAAGTGCCAAGGGCCGATTCACTCTTTCAAACCTAATTAAACAAAATTCTTACAACATGTTGTAACCAGATAAAGATACCAGTGATGTATTTACAAGAATCACTCAGTCCTGACTGAACATTGCCAGGAATTTTTTTCTTCAAGAGCTTGTATTTAACTTGGAAGAGGTGCATAAGACTGTGTGTTATTCTGGCCCAGCTTAAGTGTAAAATGGTCCCTTGTGCCACTTGCAAAAGAAGACAGAACCCAGCCCCCTCTTGTTGTTCGCTGTCCGCAATCAGCTACCCAAACCAACCTTCCTCCCACCACCCCCACCCCCAAGTCTCAAGGGCCGTACCTGCGTCTCAACATCTGTCAGTCTGCGTGTGTGCTCGGCAGTCTGGCTCAACAGACTGTTGCTGATCTCCAGCATGGTGGCTGTGTGGTTCTGCACAGCGTTCTGCTGTAGCTGGGCCAGCTCGCTCTTCATGTTATCCTGGATGTAGGTCTCCAACTGGGGAGAGACATTCGAACACCATTAGAGAGTTAAGTCCTGGCCTACACTGAAGCAGGATCCCCATCTTCCTGATCAAGTTCAGGCCATTACTGGCATCAATCCCATCAATCCACCAATGCTCTATCCGTGCTAGTATCTTTCCGGTAACACCATGGGCTCTTATCTTGTTAAGCAGCCTCATATGTGGCACCTTGTCAAAGTCCTTCTGAAAATCCAAGTACACAGCATCCACCGATTCTCCTTTGTCTATCCTGCCTGTTATCTCCTCAAAGAATTCTAACAGATTTGTCAGGCAAGATATTCCCCAAGGAAACCTTGCTGACTTTGGCTTATTTTATGAGAACCAAGAACCCTGAAACCACATCCTTAACAATTGACTCCAATATCTTCTTAACCACTGAGGCAGGCTAACTGGCCTATAATTTCCTTTCTTCTGCCTCCCTCCCTTCTTGAAGAGTGGACGACATTTGCAGTTTTCCACTTGTCTGCAACCATTCCAGAATCTAGTGATTCTTGAAAGATCATGACTAATACCTCCACAATCTCTTCAACTACCTCTTTCATAGCCCTGGGGTGTAGTCCATCTGGTCCAGGTGACTTATCTACCGTCAGACTTTACAGTTTCCCAGCACCTTCTCCCTACTAGTAGTAAGTGCACTCACTTCTGCCCCCAACACCCTCGAATTTCCAGCATACTGATGGTGTCTTCCACAGTAAAGACTGATGAAAAATCCTTATTCAGTTCATCCACCATTTCCTTGACCCACATGACTAACTCTCCGGTGTCATTTTCCAGCAGTCTGATATCTACTCTCACCTCTCTTTTGCCCTTTATAAAGCTTTTGGCATCCTCTTTGATATTATTGGCTAGCTCATCTTCATATTTCATCTTTTCCCCACTTAATGGCTTTTTTAGTTGCCTTCTGTTAGTTTTTAAAGTTTCCCAATCCTCTAACTTCCCACTGATTTTTGCTCTATTATATGCTCTCTCTTTGGCTTTTATGTTGTCTTTGACTTCTCTTGTCCACCATGGTTGTGTCATCCTTCCTGCAGAATACAAAGAGTTGAGCCACAGCTACTTTCCAATGGGCTAGTTATAGATTAAAGTAAAACAAACCCCTATAGTGACCAAATGTGCAAATTTACAGATTTATCAATGGTGTTTTGATCGGTAAGATTTGGGTCTGATCAAATACTAAATAGACTTAAAAATAAATAAGGATGTCCAAAGTTTCAAAAGGTGCTTTGCAGATACAGATGTGGGAAAGAGACTGTTTTGCAGCAACGCAAGAAGATAGGAAAAAGAATAGGCTATTCAACTCCTTCGATCTGTCCCGCCATCCAATACAAACTTGCCTGAACTGTCCTAGGGCTCAACTCCTCTTCAGCTCAGTTCCCTGATAAGGTCATTAGAAAATGTAAAGAGTTTCATATCACAGAATAAAATAAACATCGTATAAATTAGGAAAAGTTTAGGCAAATAGGTGGACTCTAATTGGTTGGGTGAACTTTGACCAAGGGTTCCAAGTAAGACTCTATTTTATTGGGGTAATGTCTTCTTGGGCAGATAGAGAACTGGAACCCTTGCACCTGATACGTACGGAACATGAATGAAAAGCACAAAGGATCAGATGACCCAATCTACATCATCTCACTGAGTCATTGTACCGTAATGAAGAACACATCCAATCAGAAACAATAACTCACACAAGAACCAGATACCTGAACTTGGTCTCAGGTGCCAGCAATTACAGTGCAGAGGGTCAGTCACATCACTGACTTCTTTCAGTATCCTTTATTACACTCTGCTGCTAACTGATCCTTGAAGTTCAGCAAGAGGGTCAATAGCCTGCTGACTACTTATAGGGACTTCGGGTAAGATGGCAGTATGTTCAGACGTAACAGTCTCTCAGCAGCCAACCAAAGGTGTTTTTTGTCTTTTTTAAACATCTTTTTCTAATGATTGCAGGACAATGCCGGATATTAAGACTTCAGGTAGTGTAGGTGTACCCATCAGTGAGCTGCTCGTTGGTGGAGGAGCTGGATTTAGTGCAAGCCATGTTATTGTCTGCTACGTGATGGCTTCGGAGCTGGTGCATGAAGGCGCTGTGCAGTCTAACCGCGAGTGATTGCCTTGGGTGTTTCTCTTGCAATCGCAAGACCCTGTTGGACATTGATAATGTAAAATGCTGCAAGTCCGTTTCCCTTGTTTATTGGTGAGACAGACAGCAGGGGGAGCTGTGCAGCCTAGGTGAGGACTAGGCCTCAAGCCGCAGGCTTGCCTGTTGCAGTAGTTCAGGAGAGGAGAAGCCAGAGGCAGTGGGGAGTGTTGTGTCTATGGGGGCTGACTCCTCCTGTCGGTGCTGCCCTCTAATATTCGCTCGTTGAAATGACAAGCTGAATTGTATGTATGAGTGTATGCATTCATCTGCTGACTGCTGAAAACTGCTTGTCCTTGTCGATAACACCTGTGCACCATCAATTTACAGGTATGTCACTTTGGGACCTGGGGCTGTAGAAATTGCCTGACTTGCTGAGTTCCTCCAGCATTTTGTGTGTGTTCCTATATATAATGTAAATTTTTTGTTTGAATGTATGTTTACTTGCTAACTGATATGTGCTATATGTACCTTGTGCTGTGTATGACTGTCGGTACTGTGTTTTGCACCTCGGCCCTGAAGTAACACTGTTTCACTTGGTTATATTCATGGATATTCATATATGGTTGAATGACAATTAATAGCTTTGGAAGAATCTGTTGCAGTCCATTGAACATCCAAAAATCACAATCAGGCAGGAAGAGGACAGCTCCTATTATTTTGTTTTCTTGAAATATCAACTGCGTTTCAGTTGATTGCAAACTCTGAGTCAGGGGGACCGACCTCAAAAACCTCTGCTGAGACGGGAATAGTGATTCAGCCTGATACTTCAGTCCGGCGCAGAGGGAGCATAGAACCGATAACGGGAAATGCTTTCAACCAAAGACAGAAGAGAGACTGCAGATGCTGGGAATCTGGAGTGACACAAAATGCTGGAAGAACTCAGTGGGTCAAATCTACAGCGGGAAATGAACAGTTGAAGTTTTGGGCAGAGCCCCTTCAACGGGCCTAGAAAGAAAAGAGGGCAGAAACCAGAATACAATGGTGGGGGTGGGGAGTAGTATGAGCTGGCAGGCAATTTCATTAATGTTTAGATGCTCTGGGTCTAAATCCTAGAATTCCCTACACAACAGCACCATGGAAGAACCTTGGCTCAATCTGTGATGACACAACAAAAGGTAGATAGGGGCAAATATTCCAATATAGCTAACAACCTACCCGAGGAGCGACCTGCTATCTGCTGGAGGAATGCAGTTGGTCAAGCATTATCTGTTGGGGGAAAGCAACTGTTGATATTTTGCGTCATCTAGACCTTGATGAGTCCAAATGCAGTGTTTCAACCCAAAATATTAATACTTCCTTTCTTCCCGCAGATGCTGCTTGACATGCTGAGCAGATTATGTGTTGCTCCAGACTTCAGGATCTACAATCTCTTGTGACTCCATCTACCTGAGAAGATATTCCACACTTAGGCCCAGGAACATTGGATTATCCCAGTACAAAGGGAACTGTAGTGGACTAAATCCATTTCTTAAAAGGATCTTCCGGAGTTCCTTTTGTGAAATGCAAGTACCTCCCCTGAAACTCTTGCAGTCTTCCACAGAGAGAACATCAGAACCCTTCTTCCATGAATATTTTCCAGAATAAACAGCCCGGGATTTTTTGGGGGGAAATAAAACAATGGATTCCAAGTGAATCCTGTCACAGTGGGAGCTTGGATTGGAGAACGTGTTCAACATTTCAATAAGTAGCCAAGTAACTAAAATCATGTCAAATTGGGTGTGAATTTTAACATGAGTTCTGCACTCATCCAAATCTCAAAAACAAGGCACAAGTCTGGAGTGTGATGTAATCCACTCACCTGGATTGATGTAACTTGGCAGCTCTCAAGAAGCTCAACACCATCCAAAGTAAAGCAGCCTACGTAATGATAACCCATCCACCACCATGAAAATCCATTCTCTCTACCACTGGTACACGGAAGCTTAAGTGTCTATCATCTACAAAATACATTACAGACACTCACCTGCGCTATTCTGCTACCATCTCCTGAACGTGCAGCTAACAAGAGGAAAAGGGCAGTGGGTGCAGAGATTCCTCTCCAAGCCATGTACCATCCTGACCTGGAAATACCTGCAGACTGCCCATTCCTTCATTGTCACTGCTTCTGAATCTTAGCACTCCATTAATATTAATATCATGTTGGAGCTCACACAACCAAACATAGAATAGTACAGCACAGTACAGGCCCTTTGGCCCACAATGTTGTGCCGACCCTCAAACCCTGCCTTCCATATAAGCCCCCACCTTAGATTCCTCCATATACCTGACTAGTAGTCTCTTAAACTTCACTAGTGTATCTGCCTCCACCACTGACTCAGGCAGTGCATTCCACGCACCAACCACTCTCTGAGTAAAAAACCTTCCTCTAATATCCCCCTTGAACTTCCCACCCCTTACCTTAAAGCCATGTCCTCTTGTATTGAGCAGTGGTGCCCTGGGGAAGAGGCGCTGGCTATCCACTCTATCTATTCCTCTTAATATCTTGTACACCTCTATCATGTCTCCTCTCATCCTCCTTCTCTCCAAAGAGTAAAGCCCTAGGTCCCTTAATCTCTGATCATAATGCATACTTTCTAAACCAGGCAGCATCCTGATAAATCTCCTCTGTACCCTTTCCAATGCTTCCACATCCTTCCTATAATGAGGTGACCAGAACTGGACACAATACTCCAAGTGTGGCCTAACCAGAGTTTTATAGAGCTGCATCGCGACTCTTAAACTCTATCCCTCGACTTATGAAAGCTAACACCCCATAAGCTTTCTTAACTACCCTATCCACCTGTGAGGCAACTTTCAGGGATCTGTGGATATGTACCCCAGATCCCTCTGTTCCTCCACACTACCAAGTATCCTGCCATTTACTTTGACTCTGCCTTGGAGTTTGTCTTTCCAAAGTGTACCACCTCACACTTCCCCGGGTTGAACTCCATCTGCCACTTCTCAGCCCACTTCTGCATCCTATCAATGTCTCTCTGCAATCTTTGACAATCCTCTACACTATCCACAACACCACCAACCTTTGTGTCGTCTGCAAACTTGCCAACCCACCCTTCTTCCCCCACATCCAGGTCGTTAATAAAAATCACGAAAAGTAGAGGTCCCAGCAGCACTGTGGCAGCACCTTCACCAGAATGACTGAAGCAGTTTAAGAAGGTGACCCACCTCACCTTCTAAAGATGTATTAGAGATGGGCAATTAATGCTGGCTTTGCCCATATCCCAAACGTAATCATTTATATCAATATTGTGTTCATATCGTAAGTAGTGCACTCACTCGCGTCAAATACGATGTTCTCCAAAGGAGTTGTCTGTTGGTAGGTCAGTTGTGGAGACGGATCGGGGATTCACATAACCAGGATGTCGGGATGGATTCCCTTAGTGGGAAACGCATCTGCGTGATTTTACCTAATGTGGGAGGCTGATGCATGGGCAACCACCCCACGGTCTGTGACAGATCGGGGTCAGGGTCCGGGGGCATGGAATGCAAGATGACTGGGGACTCCTTGCTACTGTTGTGATGTGTTGTTATCTTCCACCAGCTCCACCTTCGAGGTTTTGGTCGTGCATTCATAAAAAATCCTAATTCCAAAGCCTGCAGGAGTTTCTAGTCAATATTTCAGGGGGGGTGTCTAAACTAAAATCACTACCCTGAAGTTTCTATGGGTTTTGAAGTTTCTGTGAACATGTTGTACATTTATTATTCCTTCAGTAATGTATCTCAAGTTCTGGTTGGAAATAGGACCATGATAAGAATAATTATGTCATCTTGGTCTCTGTTCCCAAATCTCAGCCTTGGCTTCTGTTTGTCCTAGGAGAGTTAAGCTGTAAAATCCATTCTATAAAATCACATCTCTGGTACAAATTAACGTCAGGATTAATGTATGTCAGCAGAACATTGGCACCAACATTTCAGGGAAAGGAGATATGCAGCCATAACTAATTGTTCATGGGAATGGTCATGAAACTGGCACATAAGCCAGCAGCACACTATGGACCATTAATCCAATTCATATTTGAATTCCCAGGAATCCTAGATTCCATCCAATGCACCCTTCCTGTGTTTTGGACTGTGCATGAGAAGGTCCATTAAACTGATGTGATCAACAGCCAAGTAGCTTGATGGACCTTACATCAAGTCTCTCATCAAATCGTAGCCCACTAATGTACTTGACATGGTCCGTTCCTTCTCCCACAGTCCATCTTTTTGCTGAGGCTCCTCCTCCACGATGAGGCACCCACCTCCCCCACCGTCATCAATGAATGAAACAACCCCAGCTTCAGGACTGAGGCAGGACTCAGCATTTGAAACTTTCCCAGCTCGCTGCATGATAAATAATCTGTTTGCCAGCTCAGCGCTTCAGCATCAGCAGAGCAGAAGTACAACTGTGGCATGTGAAGGTTACAGGGGGAAGCTGTGGATACACCCGAAGAAAGGAGCACGAGGAGACGATTCATGCCTCGCGTCCGCCCTGTTATTCAGTCTGATCACAGAAGGTGCCTCGGGACCATTTTCATTCACGATCTCCATATCCTCCTCCTCCCAAAGCGTCCCTGACCCTAATCTTGAACACATCAACAATGGAGTGTCTCCAGCTCTCTGTGGTGGACAATGTCATGGTATTCTAACCTCTTGGAGAACATGTCCTCACCTTACCCCTCAACATGAACCTTAACTCCAAGCAACCAGGAAAATCGCCCTCACATCATTCAGCCTGTCAAACCCCTTAAGAATCAAGTGTAGCCCGTCTGTCAGTTCCACGTCACAGGGCCAGATTCATCATTCCAGGTCTGAATGTCATGAGCTTGACAGCTCATGTCCTGCTCTGACATGGGCTACGCTGGCCCACTGTTGCTGTACACGTGGACTGCAGTACTGGAGAAAGGACACAGTTCAGAGACAATAACCTCCAGGAAGCAGCACACAACATCGCTAGTAAGTTCATCAAGAGCCAAGTCACAAGCAAGACAGCTCTCTCAGTTGAACACAACAAATCTGACGGCAACTGTTTGAGGAAGAGCAGCAGAGTTATCCCACGATCACCATCACAATGACAGACATCTCACAGAGATCTGGAGATCTTGCTCCTTTTACAGCACTGTATCAGCCACTATATTTACAGTCCAGTTGGATACACTGGCCCGAGACCAGCACAATGCAGACTGACCACAATAGTGACACAATCGATTCTGCAGATGCTGGAAATCTTGAGCAAGACGCACATAATGCTAGAGGAACTCAGCAAGACGAGCTGCATCTCTGGGTAGAAATGGATAGTCAACTCAATAAAATCAACTGTATAATTCACTCTATAGATTCTGAATGAACTGCTGGGTCCCTCCAGCATTTTTTGAGTGTTGGCCAAAAAAAAAAGTAACAGATTGCTAGGGCTTAATTTGCCTGAACTTGCACTGATATCGTAAGTATCTGTTTACTTTGTCACGCAAGTTGTATAACTTATGTTAATTTGATTACATAATTTATGTTTGTAATGTGCTGTGCTGATGCTGCAACCATTTTCATGGCATTTATACCTTCAATCATTTCCTCCCCATAACCTACGAAGTCTTTAATCTCTACAAATTTGTCCTACTCCTTCAATACATTCAGCAACATGGCCTCCACTGCCCTCTGCGGTAAAGAATTCCCAAGGTTCAGCAATAAAGAAATCTCACCCATTACGATTTACAGGAATGACCTTAGACCTAGATCCCAGCAAGGGGAATATCCGATTTGTATCCAACCTGCCCAGCCCTGTCAGATCCTTATGTTTCAGTGTGGTCAGTTCTCATTCTCCTAGCCACCCCAATGTCTCCTTAGGAACCAGGAACCATCTTGGTGGATCCTATTGCACTTCTCTCTGGGAAGGACTTACTAGTAAGACCAAAATCACATAGTGAGGTATGACCTCAACAAGGCCCTATGCAAATCCAGTTTCTGACCTTTGTTATCGTAAAGGAAACCTTGTCACTGCTCTTTAGATATTTGACAGTGAATTTAAACTTCTAATCTGCTGTGACTAATTCATTCATCAATAAGGTCTTATTAAAACCTATGTCACCTTAGATACCATGAACAGGTTTCCCACTTAACCCTCTGCTAGCAGCTTTGTTTCAGCTGTTCAAATTTACAACGTATTGTACTGGCAATCAACTAATTCAGTGGGACACAAAGGCCATTAAGCTAAGGGATTTATTACATTGATACCATGGAGGTAGACAGCCAAGAGAGAAGAGGATTGTAAGGCTAAAAGGAGTTTTGAAGGAGGAGTCCAAAGTCCCAGGGGAATTCCTTTTGAAGTCATTTAAGGGAATCTTGTACCGGTCAAGGGGTATTAATTTAGGCGCCTGTTCACAGCGATGGAGAGAATAGGTGATGGCTTGCAAATCAGTAAAAGGTCCTTCCGAAGAACAAAGGCAGAATGCAGTGATTCACAATCCTCTGACAGGAAACATTTTCTTTCATCTCTGTTGTAAGTGGGAAACTCCTTTTTTGAATAATGTTCTCCCCACAAGAGGGAACATCCTCTCCGCCCGCACCCAGTCAAGATCCTATATGTTTCAATCAAGTTCCTTTTCACTCTGCTGAACAAGCCTCATCTGGCCAAACCTTTATCAGAAGATAATCCAGGTATCAATTCAGTAAATCTTTTAAAGGTTCCACCACATAAACTTTACAAAGGAAAAGCTGCAGAAAGTTGTAAACTCAGCTTCACCAGCATCAAGCATGTCTTTAAAAGGTAATGCTTCATGAAGGTGACATCCATCATTAAGCACCCAAATCTCCCAGGATATTCCGTTGGGGGGGGGGGAGGTACAGGAGCCTGAAGGCTGATGCTCAATGTTTCACAAACACCTTCTTCCCCTGTGCCATCTGATTTCTGAATGGACAATGAACCCATGAACACCACCTCAGCTTTATTTAGTTTGCTCCCTTTTTGTATTACTTAATCAATTTATTTTTTTAATAAACAACACACATCAAAGTTGCTGGTGAACACAGCAGGCCAGGCAGCATCTCTAGAAAGAGGTACAGTCGACGTTTCAGGCCGAGACCCTTCGTCAGGACTAACTGAGGGAAGAGTGAGTAAGGGATTTGAAAGTGGGAGGGGGAGGTGGAGATCCAAAATGATAGGAGAAGACAGGAGGGGGAGGGATGGAGCCAAGAGCTGGACAGGTGATTGGCAAAGGGGATACGAGAGGATCATGGGACAGGAGGCCTAGGGAGAAAGACGGGGGGCGGGGGGGGACCCAGAGGATGGGCAAGGGGTATAGTCAGAGGGACAGAGGGAGAAAAAGGAGAGAGAGAGAAAGAATGTGTGTATAAAAGTAAGTAACAAATAACTGCGTAAGTTACAAAAGTAAGTAAGTACGTCCGGTGTTCCCGATTTGTGCTCTGGATCCATTTCTTTAATATATTCCTTATTGTAATTGTACAATTTTTAAAAATTATTATGAACTACAATGTATTGCTGCTGCAAGACAACAAACATCACAACATCCAGGGTGGCAATCTCAGGATTGCTACCCCTGCCACGTGCTAGTGAGGCTAGAAATAGGAAGATAATGCAGCTAAATACGTGGCTAAGGAGATGGTGCAGGAGGGAGGGCTTCATGTTTCTGGACAATTGGGCCTTGTTCCAGGGAAGGTGGGACCTGTTCCGACGGGACGGGTTGCACCTGAACTGGAGGGGGGCTAACATCCTTGCAGGAAGGTTTGCTAGTGCTGCTCTGGGGGGGGGGTTAAACTAGATTTGCAGGGGGAGGGGAACCAAGTGTTAGAGCAGATAGTGAGGTGGAGCAGGATAAAGGTCATGCGAGAACTGCAAGTATACATGTAGTGCATGGAGTAAAGCTCGATCTAACATATAAAGAGGTTTTGAGGAAAGAGAAGCAGAAAAAATGGTGTAAAGGTAGGAAGGTAGAAGGGCTAAAGTGCGTGTACTTCAATGCAAGAAGCATCAGGAACAAAGGTGATGAACTGAGAGCTTGGATACATACATGGAATTATGAAGTAGTGGCCATTACAGAGACTTGGCTGGCACCAGGGCAGGAATGGATTCTCAATATTCCTGGATTTCAGTGCTTTAAAAGGGATAGAGAGGGGGGAAAAGGGGAGGAGGGGTTGCATTTCTGGTCAGGGATACTATTACAGCTACAGAAGGGGTGGTTAATGTAGCAGGATCCTCTTTTGAGTCAATATTGGTGGAAGTCAGGAACAGGAAGGGAGCAGTTACTCTATTGGGAGTATTCTATAGGCCCCCTGGTAGCAGCAGAGATACTGAGGAGCAGATTGGGAGGCAGGTTTTGGAAAGGTGCAAAAATAACAGGGTTGTTATAATGGGTGACTTTAACTTCCCTAATATTGATTGGCACCTGATTAGTTCCAATGGTTTAGACGGGGCAGAGTTTGTTAAGTGTGTCCAGGACGTATTCTTGTCACAGTATGTTGACAGGCCGACTAGGGGGAATGCCATACTAGATCTAGTATTAGGTAACGAACCGGGTCAGGTCACAGATCTGTCAGTGGGTGAGCATCTGGGGGACAGTGACCACCGCTCCCTGGCCTTTAACATTATCATGGAAAAGGATAGAATCAGAGAGGACAGGAAAATTTTTAATTGGGGAAGGGCAAATTATGAGGCTATAAGGCTAGAACTTGCGGGTGTGAATTGGGATGATGTTTTTGCAGGGAAATATACTATGGACATGTGGTCGATGCTTAGGGATCTCTTGCAGGATGTTAGGGATAAATTTGTCCTGGTGAGGAAGATAAAGAATGGTAGGGTGAAGGAACCATGGGTGACAAGTGAGGTGGAAAATCTAGTCAGGTGGAAGAAGGCATCATACATGAGGTTTAGGAAGCAAGGATCAGATGGGTCTATTGAGGAATATAGGGTAGCAAGAAAGGAACTTAAGAAAGTGCTGAGGAGAGCAAGAAAGGGGCATGAGAAGGCCTTGGCAAGTAGGGTAAAGGAAAACCCCAAGGCATTCTTCAATTACGTGAAGAACAAAAGGATGACAGGAGTGAAGGTAGGACCGATTAGAGATAAAGGTGGGAAGATGTGCCTGGAGGCTGTGGAAGTGAGCGAGGTCCTCAATGAATACTTCTCTTCGGTATTCACCAATGAGAGGGAACTTGGTGATGGTGAGGACAATATGAGTGAGGTTGATGTTCTGGAGCATGCTGATATTAAGGGAGAGGAGGTGTTGGAGTTGTTAAAATACATTAGGACGGATAAGTCCCCGGGGCCTGATGGAATATTCCCCAGGCTGCTCCATGAGGCGAGGGAAGAGATTGCTGAGCCTCTGGCTGGGATCTTTATGTCCTCGTTGTCCACGGGAATAGTACCGGAGGGTTGGAGGGAGGCGAATGTTGTCCCCTTGTTCAAAAAGGTAGTAGAGATAGTCTGGGTAATTATAGACCAGTGAGCCTTGCATCTGTGGTGGGAAAGCTGTTGGAAAAGATTCTTAGAGATAGGATCTATGGGCATTTAGAGAATCATGGTCTGATCAGGGACAGTCAGCATGGCTTTGTGAAGGGCAGATCATGTCTAACAAGCCTGGTAGAGTTATTTGAGGAGGTGACCAGGCATATAGATGAGAGTAGTGCAGTGGATGTGATCTACATGGATTTTAGGAAGGCATTTGACAAGGTTCCACATGGTAGGCTTATTCAGAAAATCAGAAGGCATGGGATCCAGGGAAGTTTGGCCAGGTGGATTCAGAATTGGCTTGCCTGCAGAAAGCAGAGGGTCGTGGTGGAGGGAGTACATTCAGATTAGAGGGTTGTGACTAGTGGTGTCCCACAAGGATCTGTTCTGGGACCTCTTCTTTTCGTGATTTTTATTAACTACCGGATGTGGGGGTAGAAGGGTGGGTTGGCAAGTTTGTAGATGACACAAAGGTTAGTGGTGTTGTGGATAGTGTAGAGGATTGTCAAAGATTGCAGAGACATTGATAGGATGCAGAAGTGGGCTAAGAAGCGGCAAATGGAGTTCAACCCGGAGAAGTGTGAGGTGGTACACTTTGGAAAGACAAACTCCAAGGCAGAGTACAAAGTAAATGGCAGGATACTTGGTAGTGTGGAGGAGCAGAGGGATATGGGGGTACATGTCCACAGATCCCTGAAAGTTACCTCACAGGTAGATAGGGTAGTTAAGAAAGCTTACGGGGTGTTAGCCTTCATAAGTCGAGGGATAGAGTTTAAGAGTCGTGAGATAATGATGCAGCTCTATAAAACTCTGGTTAGGCCACACTTGGAGTATTGTGTCCAGTTCTGGTCGCCTCACTATAGGAAGAATGTGGAAGCATTGGAAAGGGTACAGAGGAGATTTATCAGGATGCTTCCTGTTTTAGAGAGTATGCATTATGATCAGAGATTAAGGGAGCTAGGGCTTTACTCTTTGGAGAGAAGGAGGATGAGAGGAGACATGATAGAGGCATACAAGATATTAAGAGGAATAGATAGAGTGGACAGCCAGCGCCTCTTCCCAGGGCACCACTGCTCAATACAAGAGGACATGCCTTTAAGGTAAGGGGTGGGAAGTTCTAGGGGGACATTAGAGGAAGGTTTTTTACTCAGAGAGTGGTTCGTGCGTGGAATGCACTGCCAGAGTCAGTGGTGGAGGCAGATACACTAGTGAAATTTAAGAGACTACTAGACAGGTATATGGAGGAATCTAAGGTGGGGGCTTAGTTGGGATGCAGGGTTTGAGGGTCAGCACAACATTATGGGCCGAGGGCCTGTACTGTGCTGTAGTATTCTATGTTCTGTGTTCTATATGCCAGTGATATTAAACTGATTTGTCACATGTACATTGAAACAGAGTGAAATGTGTCACTTGTGTCAAACCAGATCAGCAAAGTCTATGCTGGGCAGTCCGCAAGTGTTGCCATACTACCGGTGTTAAAACAACATGCCCACAACTCACTAACCTTAACCCGTACATCTTTGGACTGTGGGAGGAAACTGGAGCAGCTGGGGGAAACCCACGTAGTCATAGGGAGAGCGTACCAACTCCTTACAGACAGCAGAGGGAATCGAACCTTAACTTTACAGTGTTATGCTGACCACAGTGCTACCTTGACGTTACCCCCATCACACACCTTCTGGGAATCCAAGTAGAGGACCCAGTCCGACACAGGTTACTTCTTCAAACGTCTCCAGTAAACACCATTTCCCATTGACAAAATCACGTTGACTTTGCTGATTCTTGAGCAACACACACAGAATGCTGGAGGAACTCAGCAGGTCAGGCAGCGTCTATGGAGGGGAATAAGCAATTGACATTTTGGGTCGAGACCCTGCATCAGGACTGAAAGTGAAGAGGGCAGAGGCCAGAAAAAGAAGGCGGTGAGAGGAGAAGGAGTACAAGCTGGCAGGTATTAGGTGAAACCATGGTAAAGTGGGTGGGAGAGAGAGGGGATGAAGTAAGAAGCTGGGAGCTGATAGGCTGAAGAGCTTCAATATTTCTGCGCTGTGTTATTGAATCTCTATATATAGCTCCACTGTTACCCCATGGCAGAGAGCAGAGTAAGAGAAAGAGAAGAAGAAAGAGACAAAATGCCCACTGATCTGCTGCAGATATGTTCCAGTGGAGATGTGCTAGTTGAAGGTGTAATGAATATTACATCAGGCAAACCATCATTGTTCCATGGCTGCAACTTACTACAGACTGATCTCGATCAGGCCTGGTGGCTTCTGGGAGATACACACACACACGCACGCACGCACACACACACACACACACACACATTCTCTCAACCATGTGGCTTCCGCTCTGTTTCTGCCATGACATCTGTGGAAAGGTTTACTAACGAAGGCAATAGTCATCCCCTGGGGAATGTAGATATGAGCTCATTCACTCTCAGGAGAAAATCTGACTCATGGTCGAATAAATCAAACACATCAAGTGTGGCTGAATTCCAGCACCATCAGCTGGCTGGGCTTTATGGAATATCTGGTGTATTAGTAACATGAAGATTATTCAGGAAATATAATGCCAACAATATTGCATTTTCTTTGATTAGATCGGGAGGAATTATTGTTGTCTGGAGGGAAGAAATTCCTTGCTACAGGGCCTTCAGAAGAGGACAGTGACTGAATTACATGGAAGACTTTCTAACAGGTGAGCAGGGGCACCTGGAAGTGGTTGAATGCCTGGACTCTGAGGGGTATCAATGGACTACAACCCACTGGGGTTTTCCAAATTCTGCATCAGGGCAGTTGTAGTGTGCCAGCATCAGAAGCCATAACCTGTGGAATAGGCAAACAGGGAATAATGGACGTGCTGCATAGGGCTTACAGAAGGTCCTCTATCAGGTGCTACTCAAGAGGGAAAGCACTGTTGTTGTCCTAACTGCTCTCCTGATTCCTCCCGTTGAATGTTCAGGAGAACCCTGTTCATACAGAGCTGGTCCAACACATCCTCCTCCTCTCAGTGACATCCTCTGATGCTGAGTTCCTCAAACAAAATAGAATCTCTGTGATTCTCTCTACCTCTCTCATTCCTTCTCCATCTGCTTGCTTCCCTGCCAATCTGCTTTCACTCCTTTTCAATCTCAAACTTCAAAGTTCAAAGTAAATTTATTATCAAAGTAGGTATATGTCATCGTACACTATCCAGAGATTCATTTTCTTCCAGGCATTCATAGTAGAACAACGAAGTGCAAAAGAACCAGTGAAAAACTGCATGCAAGCAAGGACTGATAAGCAACCAATGTGCAAAAGAAGACAAACTCCAAATACACAAAAAAAAAATCAAACCAGCAAGCAAATAAATAGATAACTAAATAAAAATACTGAGACCATGAATTGTTCAATGTCTTCAATGATCAGTCTAGTGTTAAGGTCAGTGAAGTTGTCCACACTGCCTCAGGAACCTAACAGCTGAAGTCATAATTGTTCCTGAACTTGGTAGTGTGGGGCCTAAGACTCCTGTACCTCCTTCCCGATGGCAGCAGTGAGAATCTTACCGACTTTCTCTCTGCATTTGTCTATTTCTGCCTCTCTTACCATTTCACTCTTCATTTCCTGTTTTGCTTTCCCACTTTCTTCTTGTTCTATTCCTTTCACCAGCTCATTGATTTAATCTCTGACTCTTTCCACTGTCACTTTGTTCCCTTATCTCTCTACTCCCTCTTTCCATTTGTCCCTCTTGCTCTGTCTCACTTTCTCCCCGTCCCTCATTCGTAGTTTTTGTCCCTTTCTCTGTCTCTCACTTGCTGCACTCATCCCCCTCGGATATGAGAAAGGGAAACCCAGTGCTGAGTCAGGCTGGGAAGAGACAGGAGATAGGTATACGCAAAGGCTCAAGTGGCCTCCATGTTGCAAGGAAATATGATAGTATAGAATGCTCCATATTCGTGGAGGAATTTTTAAATTTATCCCATCTCATATTTAAGACCATAAGACCATAAGACAAAGGAGCAGAAGTCGGCCATTCGGCCCATCGAGTCTGCTCTGCCATTTTATCATGAGCTGATCCAGTCTCCCATTTAGTCCCACTCCCCCGCCTTCTCACCATAACCTTTGATGCCCTGGTTACTCAGATACCTATCAATCTCTGCCTTAAATACACCCAATTACTTGGCCTCCACTGCTGCCCATGGCAACAAATTCCATAGATTCACCACCCTCTGACTAAAAAAAATTTCTTCGCATTTCTGTTCTGAATGGGCGCCCTTCAATCCTTAAGTCATGCCCTCTCGTACTAGACTCCCCCATCATGGGAAACAACTTTGCCACATCCATGCCTTTCAACATTCAAAATGTTTCTATGAGGTCTCCCCTCACTCTTCTAAACTCCAAGGAATACAGTCCAAGAGCCAAAAACGTTCCTCATATGTTAGCCCTCTCATTCCCGGAATCATTCTCGTGAATCTTCTCTGTACCCTCTCCAACGTCAGCACATCCTTTCTTAAATAAGGAGACCAAAACTGCCCACAGTACTCCAAGTGAGGTCTCACCAGTGCCTTATAGAGCCTCAACATCACATCCCTGCTCCTAAACTTTATTCCTCTAGAAATGAATGCTAACATTGCATTCGCCTTCTTCACTACCAACTCAACCTGGAGGTTAACCTTAAGGGTATCCTGTACGAGGGCTCCCAAGTCCCGTTGCATCTCAGAACTTTGAATTCTTTCCCCATTTAAATAATAGTCTGCCTGTTTATTTCTTCTGCCAAAGTGCATAACCATACACTTTCCAACAGTGTATTTCATTTGCCACTTCTTTGCCCATTCTTCCAATCTATCCAAGTCTCTCTGCAGACTCTCTGTTTCCTCAGCACTACCGGCCCCTCCACCTATCTTCGTATCGTCAGCAAACTTAGCCACAAAGCCATCTATTCCATAATCCAAATCATTGATGTACAATGTAAAAAGAAGCGGCCCCAACACTGATCCCTGCAGAACACCACTGGTAACCGGCAGCCAACCAGAATAGGATCCCTTTATTCCCACTCTCTGTTTCCTGCCAATCAGCCAACGCTCTATCCACGTATGTAACTTTCCCATAATTCCATGGGCTTTTATCTTGTTGAGTAGCCTCATGTGTGGCACCTTGTCAAAGACCTTCTGAAAATCCAAATATACAACATCCACCGCATCTCCCTTGTCTAGCCTACTTGTAATCTCCTCAAAAAATTGTAATAGGTTTGTCAGGCAGGATTTTCCTTTAGGAATCCATGCTGAGTTCTGCCTATCTTGTCATATGCCTCCAGGTACTCTGTAACCTCATCCTTGACAATCGACTCCAACAACTTCCCAACCGCCGATATCAAGCTGACAGGTCTATAATTTCCTTTTTGCTTTCTTGCCCCCTTCTTAAATAGTGGAATGACATTTGCAATCTTCCAGTCTTCCGGAACCATGCCAGAATCTATCGACTTTTGAAAGATCATCGTTAAAGCCTCCGCAATCTCCACAGCTACTTCCTTCAGAAAATGAGGGTGCATTCCATCTGGTCCGGGAGATTTATCTACCTTTAGACTATTCAGCTTTCAGAGTACTTTCTCTGTCGTAATTGTGACTGCGTACACTTCTCTTCCCTGCCACCCTTGAGTGTCCGGTATGCTGCTGATGTTTTCCTCAGTGAAGACTGATGCAAAATACTCATTCAGTTTCTCCTCCATTTCCTTATCTCCCATTACAATTTCTCCAGCATCATTTTCTATCAGTCCTATATCTACTCTCACCTGTCTTTTTCTCTTTATATACTTGAAAAAGCTTTTAGTATCCTCTTTGATGTTATTTGCTAGCTTCCTTTCATAGTTAATCTTTTTCCTCTTAATGACCTTCTTAGTTTCCTTTTGTAAGGTTTTAAAAACTTCCCAATCCTCTGTCTTCCCACTAATTTTTGCTTCCTTGTATGCCCTCTCCTTTGCTTTAACTTTGGCTTTGACTTCTCTTGTCAACCATGGTTGCATCCTTTTTCCACTGGAAAATTTCTTCTTTTTTGGAATATACCTGACTTGCACATTCCTCATTTCTCGCATAAACTCCAGCCACTGCTGCTCTGCCGTCTTTCCCACCAGTGTCCCTTTCCAGTCAACTTTGGCCAGTTCCTCTCTCATGCCACTGTAATTTCCTTTACTCCACTGAAATACCGACACATCAGATTTCAGCTTCTCTTTTTCAAATTTCACAGTGAACTCAATCATGTTATGATCACTGTCTCCTAAGGGTTCCTTCACCTCAATCTCTCTAATTACCTCCGGTTCATTACACAATACCCAATCCAGTACAGCCTATCCCCTAGTGGGCTCAACAACAAGCTGTTCTAAAAAGCCATCTCGCAGACATTCTACAAATTCTCTCTCTTGAGATCTAGTGCCGACCTGATTTTCCCAATCCATTCGCATGTTAAAATCCCCCACAATTATCATAACACTGCCCTTCTGATAAGCCTTTTCTATTTCCTGTTGTAATTTGTAGTCCACATCACTGCAGCTGTTTGGAGGCCTATAAATAACTGCCATCAGGGTCCTTTTACCCCTGTGATTTCTTAGCTTCCGGTCCTATATCACCTCTTTCTAATGATTTAATATCATTTCTTACCAATAAAGCCAGGCCTCCCCCTCTGCCTACCTTCCTATCCTTCTGATACACCGTGTATCCTTGGACGTTCAGCTCCCGGAGACATGCATCCTTTAGCCATGTCTCAGTGATGGCCACAATATCATACCTGCCAATCTGTAGCTGTACAACAAGATCATCCACCATGCATTTAAGTATAACACCTTAAGACCAGTATTTGGTACTTTTCACTTTGTTTTCACTGCAACTTTATTGCACTGCAACTCATCCCAATGGCTACAAATTGGCCCCATCACCTGCCTGTCTTTCCTGACATCTTTACTGCTCACAATCTTAGTTTTATTTCTGTTTTTCCCTTCCTCCACTCTATCATTTCAGTTCCCATCCCCCTGCCAAATTAGTTTGAACCCTCCCTAACAGCTCTATTAAACTCTCCCGCCAGGATATTGGTCCCCTTCTGGTTCAGGTGTAACCTGTCCATTTTGAACAGGTCATACTTCCCCCAGAAGAGATCCCAATTATCCAAGAATTTGAGCCCAATGAGCTGTAAAATCAGGGATTCTTCATAAAAATTGGAGAAACCAGTTGGGATATTTCTGAATGTTCACTTCAGGTATGTTACAGCAGCATTCAATAGTAGTTCAATCAAAGCAACTAACTGGTCAGTGTGAGCAGCAGCTTCCCAATAGCCGACTGTTGTTCAGACCTTTGCTTATTGATCCATTCAAGCAAGTTCAAATCATTTGGAAAATACTGTAAACAGTACTGGCCAATAAAAGGCACTCAGCCACCAAACATGTCCACAAAACCTGACAGCATAAATGGCAGTGAGGCTTCACTACTCAATGAGCTCAATGCCTTTTATGCATGCTTTGAAAGGGAGAACACCACTACATCTGTGTGAATCCCCACACCATATAGCAACCCCCTTGTGACCTCTGCCTCAGAGGTCAACATCAAAGAAATTCCTTCAAGAGGGTGAAACCTCAGGGCCCAATGATGTACCTGGCCAGGTACTGAAAACCTGCAGTAGCACAGGGAGATCTGGGAATACGGATCCACAGTTCTTTGAAAGTGATGTCATGGGTAGCCAGGGTTGCAAAGAGAGCTTTTGGCACCTTGGCCTTCATAAATCGGAGCACTGAGTACAGGAGTTAGGATGTTATGTTGAAGTTGTAAAAGACATTGGTGAGGCCTAATTGGAGTATCGTGTCAAGTCCTGGTCACCTACCGGCAGGAAAGATGTCAATAAGACTGAAAGAGTACAGAGAAAATTTACAGGCCGTTGCCAGGACTTGAGGTCCTGAGTTATAGGTGAAACCCCCTGGTTTCCTTGGCTACATAAGTCTAGGGAAGACTCTCTCCGGACGCCTAAACATTGAACCAGGGCATTACATAGGGAAAGATTGAATAGCTTTGGACTTTAAAGATTCTCTGTATGAGGTGAGATCTTATAAAGGTATACAAAATTATGAGGGATATAGATAGGGTAAATGCATGCAGGCATTTTCCACATTGGTGGGTGAGACTAGAACTAGGTCATAGGTTAAGGGTGAAAGGAGAAATAGTTAAGGGGAACAAGAGGGAACCTTCACTCAGAGGATGGTACGAGTGTGGAATGAGCTGCCGGTGGAGGTGGCAAATGCAGGCTTGATTGCAACATTTAGGAGACCTTTGGGTAATTAGGTGGATGAGAGGGGTATGGACAGCTATGGTCCATGTACGATCAATGGAATGAGGCAGATTAACAGTTCAGCATGGACTGGATGGGCTGAAGGGCCTGTTACTGTGCTGTAGTGCTCTATGACTCGATGACCAGCTGGCTAGGGTGTTCAAGGACATCCTCAAATTTTCACAGCTGCAGTCAGAGGTTTCCACCTGCTTCAAAAGTGCAGCAGCCATACTGGTGCCCAGGGAGAGAAGGGTGAGTCGTCTCAGCAGCTACTGTGAGCTAGCACTCACATCTACCATAGTGGAGTATTTGGAGAGATTGCTTATGGCTAGAACTAACGCCAGCTTAAGCAAAGATCTGGACTTACTGCAGTTCTCCTACCACAACAACAGACCTACAGCGGACGCAATATTACTGGCTCTCTTTTCTGCTTTGCAACATCTAGACAACAGGGAAACATATGCCAGGCTGCAGTTTATCGATGACTGCTTGGTGTTCAATATAATTGCCCCTCAGTATCAATCACCGAACTTCTAAACCTGGGCCTCAGTACCTCCCTAACTAACTGGACCTTCCACTTCCTCAACAGGAGACCACAGTCTTGGTGATAACATCTCATCATAGACTATTAACATTGGCACATCTCAAAGACGAGATTAGCCCACTGCTCTACTGTCTCTACACTCATGACTGCGTGGCTAAGTACAGCTCCAACACTATTTATAAATTCAGAGATGATACCACTGTTGGCACACTCTCAGGTGGCAGCGAAGAGGCGTGGAGGAGTGAGATAGATAGGCTGGTTGAGTGATGTCACAACAACCACCTGGAAGCCAGCAGAAAATTGATTGAGGATTCAGGAAGAGGAAGTTGGGAAAACACGGTCCAGTCCTCATTGAGTGCTCAGTTGTGGAAAGGTGAGCCAATTCAAGTTTCTGGGTGTCGACATTTCGGAGGATCTAGCCAGGCCCGACACATTGATGCAGTCAGGAAGAAGGCACACCAGTAGCTCTATTAGGTGGTTGTGGTGATTTGGTATGTCACCAAATATCCTTGCAATTTTCTATAGACGTACAGTATAGAGCATGCTGACCAGTTATATCACAGCAGGGCATGGAAGCTCCAGTGCAAAGGATTGCTAGAGGCTGCAGAGGACTGTAGAGTCTGCCGGCTCCCTCATAGCACAACTTTCCCTGCCACCGAGGACATCTTCAAGAGGGTGGTGCCATCTGTCGCTAAAGACTTTCACCATCTTGCGAAGACATGCCTTCTCCTTGTTCCTACAAGGTACAGGAGCCTGAAGGCCCACATGCAACGATTCAGGAACTGCTACTTACCCTCCGCCGTCAGATTTATGAAAAGTCCGTGAACCCACGATCACTACCACATTATTCCCCTGGTCTTGCACTGTTTGTTTAATCATAGCAATTTTATGTCTTTGCACTCTACTGCTGCCAAAAAGCAACAAACTTCGCTGCAGATAAGACTGTGATACTAAACCTAATCCTGAGACTGGTTGGCCTTCTGAGGTACTCCAGAAGACTGGGGAGCCCATCGCTTAACCCTGTCCCTGGCTTCAGGCACCAACTCCAGGATCATCTTCCTCCAGCTCTGTTCACTCTCCCTGCACCAGACTGCACCCAAGACAGGTAGATCATCTCCATTCATCCACTGAAGGGAACTGGTGCTGAGGAAGGAAGGTCGGCTTCTTGTGTTCCATTTCTTTGAGATGTAGTAGCAGTGACATCATTTGAGTTGAGTATGATGTTCTCCTAAGGAGTTGTTTACTGGAGGGTCCTCAGGTGGTTGGAGAGGCTGATCTGGGATTTTATGGTGGATTCCCTTAATGGAGGTCGCCTGTGTGTAAGATAAATATAGCTCACTTTAGACAACATCAAGCAATAAACTAAATTTGAATTGATTTTCAATTATGATTATATTTATTAGGTACATTCACCTAATCGATATAATTCTTAATTTGATTCAATTCAAATCTAGTTCATTATTTTATGTTGTCTAATATTAAAGATAAGTACACAGAGATTTCTTAGTAACTTTTTGAAGATTTTAAAAATTATAATTGTAGAATATTTTAAGCTGTTGCTGTATGTCACAGACATCCACTGATGTGCAATGCCTGGTAATGTCGGTATTAACCCTGGGCCAGAGCTCCTGTGACTGTGTGGCTTTTCAGAGGGAGATTTACATTTGCAGCAGAAAACTCACCGCGCTGGGCCTCGCCACAGAGGCCAGCTGTGGGTTCATGTTACTGCAGTATATCGGGGGGTGGGGGCGCGTGCAGGGGCAGTCAACACTGAATCACAACATCTTATAAACAATATCCCCTCTCATTTGTAATGACCAGTGTGTGCAAAAATCTTGTGCTGTGCAATTTCTTGCCCAGTGACAACAACATGTGTGCACTGAATTTTATATGTACAGGTATTCATTTTAACAGCTAGCAAAGCACTGTCAATAAGAACTTTGATCTCCTCTGAGTTTGATTGTTTTCGCTCTTGTTCATCTGCGCTCTCATAAAACATACGTAGCAGGCCTGTGGTGGGTAATGAAGAATTTTCTCGCCAGAGCTTTTGCACACCATCCACGTGTGATTTGCTTGCTACATGACGCTTTAAAAAGTTGTTTCCAAATATCACTCCATTTCTTCCCACTTGCAAATTCTCCAGCAACTTTTGCATCATGACAATACATGCAGGTAGCACCATTTTACTGTATTGCACCCAAGTATTTCTCGAAGCTGTACGTTCCTGACCTCATGTGCTTTCGGTGTAGCAGTTTCTACGGTTTCATTAAGCCATTCACTTTAAATGAATGAGCAGATCTTTCTGTTTCATGCTCTTTACTTCTTTGGAATTCAAGACAATGAATCAATAATTTCTTCAATAAGAACAGTGTAAATAAACCAGATCTAAAATCTGCAGACAACTCATCACAAACTCCACGTTGTCAACACCATCCATATCAGAAACCGGAAAAGGAAATGTGATTGTGTACGACTGTGAAATATACTTAACATGCCAATGAGGCAGACGGTGACAACCTTTTGTGCACGGTTTCAATTCCTTTGTGTGCTAGTAGCAAAAGAGGAGTGCGTGCGCACATGTGCACACCTTAGAGGGAACATTGCTAAAGTGTAAAGAACTGTCTTTTGAGCTGACAATTGATCACCGTAGCTCTGGAACCACAAAATCATCTGATGATGTTCTGCCATTTCCACAACCTTGAGGCTATTGTTCCACTGTAGTTGGCAGTGTCCGCCCTCGTTTCTCACAGCCTGCCTGTTCTCTACCCTCAGCTATAGATCGTCCAATTACACACTTTGCTCTGAGACCTCTGAGGATCCGCACAAGAGTTTCATCCTTCTGTGGTAACAGCAGCAAACTCCCATCTGTTCAGCAAACTGCTGGACTGTGTGCGACTTAACCCCGTGCCACATGCCACCCCTCTTACAAAGATACTTTGGTGCCCACGTATCCCCGGAGATCTTATGGGACTGTTAGGGCTGAAGTACATCCATATAAGGACAGGCATTTGCTTTTGATCTTGAATTTTGCAAATATTCCCCTGGAAATGATGTGCATTTTGTAATTTTCTAAAAAAAAGTCTCTTTTCTAAAAAAAAGGACACACTATTTCTGTGCTGGTCATAAATATTAAGCCCTGTAGAAGTTGGACTCATTTTCAAGGACTCTTCATCTCTTGTTCTCAATATTTATTGCTTATTTATTTTCTATTGTTATTTCTTTTTTTCTTTTGTATTTTGCACAGTGTGTTGTCTTTTGCACACTGGTTATTTATCCACCCTGTTAGATGTGGTCTTTCATTGATTCTATTATGGTTTTTAGTTTACCAAGTATGCCCGCCCGCAAGAAAATTAATCTCAAGGATGTAAATGGAGACATATGTAGTATGTAGTTTGATCATAAACTTACTTTGAATGCACAGTCCAACACTATGAAGGTTTGTTGGTCCAGCACAGTGCAGAATAGGACTGCAGAGCCCACAGTCTATACTGACAGTTACTCATGGTAGTTTGGCCAATTTGTCTCCCTCACTTCCATCCCATTTGCTCTGGAGGTTTTTGTTCCTCCAGGTATTTATCAGTCTAGTATTGAGCGTGCCTCAGAGTAAAATGTTTCAAAGAAGATTGAAGCAACAAGGAAATGATTGCTTCAATGATAAACTTCAACAGACAACAGGCATTAACTGCAGTAAATCACTCCAGTTCCTGGAGAAACATTGGCGACAAAGCAAAACTTCAGCCAGTCTTCCTTTTTATTCCTTGTAATCCTTCTTCAAATAAGGTACTCTGTGTATTTGCCCAGCAGCTGTGTAAATCTGAGCTCTTTGTATAATAAATCTCTTGCCATATAATTTGGGCCAGTTTCGAAGTGAGAAGAGTGATTATTTTCTCATGGTTTAGGTTAATCTCTGCTTTCCTTCCTCTTGCTGATTTTAGTTGGGCCTGGTCAGGTCAGAAATACCCAAGTGATTGAAATTAGGAATTGCAAACACGTCTGACACAGAGCAAGAGGGCCTCTGAACTAGAGGAAAATATATCAAGGGAAATTCTCATCAGCTCAGTCTTATCTTGGGTCTAGTTTCCACCTGGATTTGACATTTAATGGCCAATTATTGCAGTACCCTGTAGTTGGGTCACACTGGGGTCTGTTGTTAATGACTTTGTTGGGTGTTTGATCATTTTGATGGATGGTGTATAAAATGCAGCAAAGATTCGAATTTCCCACCTTCCTGTGATACTGAGCTCTGATGCTTTATGGCAATTCCTACATGGTTGAATTAATAATTCCTGCATCTTCAACTCAACAGGTCCCTCAGCCGGGTTCAGGTTCTGCTCGTGTCAAGGTTGGGAGGAAAGTAGGAGGACAACTGTGTACCCTCTTGAATTCTAACCAGCGAACTGATTCTGCAGTTGATCCCTTTTAATCTCCCAGATCTATTTTAATACGATGACTGAAAGGCCTGGATAGAGTGGACGTAGAGTGGATATTTCCACGAATACGAGTCAAGACAGAGCCCCAGAATTAAGGGATGTCCCTTTAAAATTAAGAAGAGGGTGAATTTCTTCAGCCAGAGGATAATGACTTTGTGGAATTCATTGCCACAAAGGGCTGCGGAGGTCAAATCATTGGTGTATTTAAGGCAGAGATTTTCCGGTTCTAAATTGATAAGGGGAGATTAAAGGTTACAGGGAGAAGGTGGGAAAACTGAGCTGAAATGAAATCAGCCATGATTGAACGGAAGAGCAGATTCAATGGGCTGAATAGTCTAATTCTGCTCCTAAACGTATTATGATCATGATGTATCTCTACGCTTCTTATCTATAGGCGGTCCCTAAGAATCACATCCCCCTCCACAGTATGAGTGCTGAGGTGACTAATGAGGCTGATTTGGGAACCACAGTCTCTTCCCCAGAGGGGACAGGGGTGGGAGGGTGAGTACTTTGTGAAGAGGTGTATTCACTCCACAATTTACCCTGGGCTTCTGCATGTTCCCAGCGGGTAGACACAGGTCCTCAAGCCTACCCCAAGTGCTCCTTCTCCACAGCTGTGGCTACTCAGGAGTTGATGGGGTGTTGGGTTTTTCAGGGAAGCATTGATCATAATCACCAGCTCTTTACGTTATCCAGCTGGTAACGTCTTCCCACAAGACAGCTTGAAACAAAGCGTTCGTTTCAAGACTCTAGTGTTGGGCATGCAAACACCTTATGTTGATGGGGCCCCAGTGCTGAGGTGTTGGTTTGGGTGAGGACACAGATATTGGTTCCTGTATCCTCCATGTGAGTTCAGGGGACTTAGTAGAGAATGAGTTGGTGCTATCCTTCAAGTACCTACTGCAGATCTGAATAGCATGCAGGAGGACAAGAACCGGCAGTTTTGTGAAACCACAATGTGTATGGACACAAAAACACACTTCACATTTACCTATTGACCTTATGGGTTTGTAGTTGACATTATGAGATGGAATTTTGATAGTTAGGGGGAAAGAAAGGAGATTCTTTGGCTGCAAAACAGCCACCAGGATGGTGTATTGCCTCCCAGGTGCTAACGTCCAGGATGTATTGGAGCAACTGTAGGATATTCTAAAGGAGGAGGGGAACTGCCGGAGGCCCTGGTGCATATTGGCACCAATGACATAGGCACAAAAGGGGAAGAGGTCCTACACAATGAGTATATAGATTTAGGAAAGATACTGAAGAGAAGGATCTCCAAGGTTGTAATCTCCAAATTACTCCCTGTGGCACAGGCTAGTGCAGGTAGGAATGGGGAATTAGCACAATGAATGAGTGGCTGAAGAGATGGTACAGGGGGCAGGATTTTAAGTTCTTGGACCATTGGAACCTTTTCTGGGGAAGGAGTGACCTGTACAAGAGGGACGGGTTGCACCTGAACTGGAGGGGAACCAATATCCTGGCAGGGAGGTTCGCTGATAGTAGTCAGAAGAGTTTAAATTAGTTTGCAGAGGGCTGGGGTCCCGAGCCTCAGGTCAGTAAGGGAAGGATTGGACCGGAGGGCAGATGTCAGGGAAAGTACTGAAAGGCAAAATCAAAACAGCAGGTACAATGAGTCAGATAGTTTGAAGTGTGTATATTTAATGCTAGGAGTATTATGTGTAAAGGTGATGAACTTAGAGCATGGATCAGTACTTGGAACCACGATGTTGTAGCCATTATTGAAACTTGGTTGAGAGAGGAGCAGGAATGGGTGATTAATGTACCAGTTTTCTGAAGTTTAAGAAAAGATAGAGGAGGAGGTAAGGGGGCGGGGGGGAGGAGTTGCACTACTAATCAGGGACAATATCCCAGCTGCACTCACAGCAGACATA
This sequence comes from Mobula hypostoma, assembly GCF_963921235.1. Taxonomy (NCBI): domain Eukaryota; kingdom Metazoa; phylum Chordata; class Chondrichthyes; order Myliobatiformes; family Myliobatidae; genus Mobula; species Mobula hypostoma. Next base: position 138,072,022 of record NC_086097.1, read on the forward strand.
ATAGAGGGGTCAGACACTGCGTGTATTTGGGTGGAACTCAGGAATAGGAAAGGTGCAATCACGCTGATTGCAGACCTCTCAAAAGCCACGGGGACATTGAACAGCAGTTGTGTAATCAGATTAAGGAAATGTGTAAAAATAATAGGGCTGTTGTCATTGGGGATTTCAACTTCCCTAATATAAACTGCGACCTTCTTAGTGCAAGGGATTTAGATGGGGCAGAATTTGTTAAGTGTATCCAGGAAGGTTTCTTAAATCAATATGTGGATGGTCCAACGACAGGAGGGCCGTACTGTACCTGGTGTTGGGTAATGTGCCTGGCCAGGTGACTGACCTTTCAGAGGGTGAACAGTGACCACAACTCATTAACTTTCAGGATAGCTGTAGATAAGGATAGGTATGGTCCCTGTTGGAGAGATTTAAATTGGAGTAGGACAAATTACAGGGGCATTAGGCAGGAACTACGAATCGTTAACTGATCACCTTTTCTCTGGTACGTCCACACCAGCCATGTGGAGGGTGTTTAAAGATCAATCGCTCAGAGTACAGGGAAAGTATGTTTCTGTTAGAAGGAAGGGCATGGATGGAAAGATAAGAAAACCTTGGATGTCCAGAGAGGTGATGAATTTAATGAAGAAGGAAAAGGGAAAATACGTAAAGCCTTGGAAGTTAGGATCAAATAGAGCACATGAGGATTATAAAGAAGAGAATTAGGAAAGCCGGGAGGGGCCAGAAAAAGTCCTTGGCAAGTCAGATTAAGGTGAATTCCAAGGCATTCTATATATACATCAAGAGCAAGGAGATATCTAGGGAAAGGGTGGGAACATTTGCTTGCATGCAGAGAATGTGAGTGAGGTACTTAATGTGTAACACACATCAAAGTTGCTGGTGAACGCAGCAGGCCAAGCAGCATCTATAGGAAGAGGCGCAGTCGACGTTTCAGGCCGAGACCCTTCGTCAGGACTAACTGAAGGAAGAGTGAGTAAGGGATTTGAAAGCTGGAGGGGGAGGGGGAGATGCAAAATGATAGGAGAAGACAGGAGGGGGAGGGATAGAGCCGAGAGCTGGACAGGTGATAGGCAAAAGGGGATACGAGAGGATCATGGGACAGGAGGTCCGGGAAGAAAGACGGGGGGGGGGGTTGACCCAGAGGATGGGCAAGAGGTATATTCAGAGGGACAGAGGGAGAAAAAGGAGAGTGAGAGAAAGAATGTGTGCATAAAAATGAGTAACAGATGGGGTACGATGGGGAGGTGGGGCCTAGCGGAAGTTAGAGAAGTCAATGTTAACATTCCCTTTTGCCTATCACCTGTCCAGCTCTCGGCTCTATCCCTCCCCCTCCTGTCTTCTCCTATCATTTTGCATCTCCCCCTCCCCCTCCAGCTTTCAAATCCCTTACTCACTCTTCCTTCGGTTAGCCCTGACGAAGGGTCTCGGCCTGAAACGTCGACTGCGCCTCTTCCTATAGATGCTGCTTGGCCTGCTGCGTTCACCAGCAACTTTGATGTGTGTTGCTTGAATTTCCAGCATCTGCAGAATTCCTGTTGTTTGTACTTAATGTGTACTTTGCTTCAGTATTTACCAAGGAAAAAGATATGGAGGACCAGGGGATCAGCACTGAGTTTATAAATATGTTAGGGCATTTAGATGTCAAGGTCGAGGAAATGATGGGCCTCCTAATGAGTATTAGGGTGGATAAGTCCCTAGGGCCTAATGCAATTTACTCCAGGTTATTTAAGGAGGCAAGAGACAAGAGACAAGATTACTGGGCCCTTGACCAGTATCTTCGTGCCCTCTCTAGCCACAAGCAAGGTCCCAGAGGACAGGTGAGTGGCTAATGTTGTACCTCTATTTAAGAAGGGAACAAGGGAAAATCCTGGGAATTATAGACCATAAAACCATAAGACATAGGAGAAGAATTAGGCCATCTGGCCCATCCAGTCTGCTCCACCATTCAATCATGGTTGATCCTTTTTTTTCAACTCCTCCTCAACCCCAGTTCCCTGCCTTCTCCCCACAACCTTTGATTCTATGTCCAATCAAGAACCTATCAAACTCCGTATTAAATACACCCAATGACCTGGCCTCCACAGCTGCATGTGGCAACAAATTCCACAAATTCACCACCCTTTGGCTAAAGAAATTTCTCCGCATCTCTGTTTTGAAAAGGCTCTATCATGAGGCTGTGCCCTCTTGTCCTAGACTCTCCCACCATGGGAAACATCCTTTCCACACCTACTCTGTCTAGGCCTTTCAACATTTGAAAGGTTTCAATGAGATTCCCCCCTCATCCTTCTGAATTCCAGCGGGTACAGACCCAAAGCCATCAAAGCCTCGTATGATAATCCTTTCATTCCTGGAATCATCCTTGTGAACCTCCTCTGAACCCTCTCCAATATCAGCACATCTTTTCTAAGCGGAGGAGCCCAGAACTGTTCACAATACTCAAGGTGAGGCCTCACCAGTGACTTATAAAGCCTCAGCATCACCATCCTTGCTCTTGTATTCTAGACTTCTTGAAATGAATGCTAACGTGGCATTTGCCTTCCTCACCACCGACTCAACCTGCAAGTTAACCTTTAGGGTGTTCTGCACAAGGACTCCCAAGTCCCTCGGCATCTCAGATTCCTGGATTTTCTCCCCATTTAGAAATATGTATTTCTACTACCAAAGTGTATGACCATGCATTTTCCAACATTGTATTTCATTTGCCACTTTCTTGCCTACTCTCCCAGTCTGTCTAAGTCCTTCTGCATCTTACCTGTTTCCTCAACACTATCTGCCCTCCACCAATCTTCATATCATCTGCAAAATTGGCAACAAAGCCATCTATTCCATCACCTAAATCATTTATATACAGCATTAAAAAAGTGGTCCCAACACCAACCACTAGTCACTGGCAGCCAACCAGACAAGGATCCTTTTATTCCCACTTGCTGCCTCTTACCAATCAGCCAATGCTCTAACCATGTTAGTAACTTTCCTGTTATGCCATGGGCTCTTAACTTGGTAGGCAGCCTCATATGTGGCACCTTGTCAAAGGCCTTCTGAAAGTCCAAATATACAACATCCACTGCATCCTCTTTATCTATCTTACTTGTGATCTCCTCAAAGAATTCCAACAGGTTCATCAGACAGGATTTTCCCTGAAGGAAACCATGCTGACTTTGTACTATCTTGTCCTGTGTCACCAAGTACGCCATCAGCTCATCCTTAACAATTGACTCTAACATCTTCTCAACCGGTCTATAATTTCCTTTCTGCTGCCTTCCTCCTTTCTTAAAGAGTGTATGAGTGCAATTTTCCAGTCCTCTGGCACCATGCCAGAGTCCAATGACTTTTGAAAAATTATTTCTAATGCCACCATAATCTCTAACATTACCTCTTTCAGAACCCTAGGATGCAGTTCCTTGGTCTGGGTGACTTATGTCCCTTTAGGTCTTTCAGCTTTTTGAGCACCCTCTCCCTTGTAATAGTAACTGCACTCACTTCCCTTCCTTCACACACTACAACATCAGGCATACTGCTAGTGTCTTCCACAGTGAAGACTGATGCAAAATGCTTATTTCGTTCATCAGCCATCTCCTTGTCCTGTTATTATTTCTCCTGCCTCATTTTCTAACAGTCCTATATTCACTCTCACTTCTCTTTTATTTTTAACATACTTGAAAGAAAATTTTACTATCCACTTTGATATTATTTGCTAGCTTGCTTTCATATTTCAACTTTTCCCTTCTAATGATTTTTTTAGTTGCTCTTTGTCGGTTTTTAAAAACTTCCCAATCTTTTATCTTCCTACTAACTTTTGTTTTGTTGCATGCCCCTTCTTTTGTTTTTACATTAGCTTTGACTTCCCTTGTCAGCCATGATTGACTATTTTACCATTTGAGTATTTCTTCATTTTTGGAATACACACGTCCTGCACCTTCCTCATTTTCCCCACAAACGCACGCCATTGCTGCTCTGCTGACATCCCTGCCAGCAGGTCCTTCCAATTTACTTTGGCCAACTCCGCTCTCATACCACGGTGATTTCCCTTACTCCACTGAAATACTGCTACATCAGACTTTACTTTCTTCCTATTAAATTTCAAGTTGAACACAATCATATTGTGATCACTGGTTCCTAAGGGTTCTTTCACCTTAAGCTCCCTAATCACCTCCGGTTCTTTACATAACACCCAATCCAATATAGCTGATCCCCTAGTAGGCTCAATGACAAACTGCTGTAAAAAGCTATCTCTTAGACATTCAACAAACTCACTTTCTTGAGATCCATTACCAACCAGATTTTCCCAATCGACCTGCATGTTCAAATCTCCCATGACCACTATAACATGGAGCAGTGAGTCTCACATCAGTTGTAGGGAAATTGCTGGAGAAAATTATTAGGGATAGGATATATGAGCATTTGAAACCCATGGGCCTAACTAGGGAGGGCCAGCATGGCTTTGTGCGCGGCAGGTCATGTCTTACCAACCTGATTGAGTTTTTTGACAAGGTGACGAGAGAGATTGATGAGGGTAAGGCAGTGGATGATGTCTACATGGATTTTAGTGAGGCGTTTGACAAAGTCCCACATAGGAGGTTAATCCAGAAGAGTAAGATGCATGGGGTCCATGACAAATTGGCTGTTTGGATTCAGAACTGGCTTGCGTATAGAAGACAGAGGGTACTGGTTAGAGGGACTTATTCGAGCTGGAGGTCTGTAATTAGAGGAGTTCTGCAAGGATTTGAACTGGGATCTCTGCTGTTTGTGATGTATATAAATGACCTGGATGAAAATGTAGATGGGTGGGTTATTAAATTTGCAGATGATACCAAGATTGATGGAGTTGTGGACAGTGCAGAAGACTGGCAAAGAATACAGCACAATGTAGACCAGTTGCAGATATGGGCTGAGAAATGGCAGATGGCGTTTAACCCAGATACATGTGAGGTGTTGCACCTTGGTAGGGCAAGTGCAATGAGACAGTACACTGTTCAGGGCAAGATCCCTAACAGTGTTGCTGAGCAGAGAGATCTTGGGGTCCAAGTTCGTACTCCTTGAAACTGGCTACACAGGTTGATAAGGTGGTTAAGAAGGCTATGGAATACTTGCTTTTATTAGTCGAGGGACTGAGTTCAAAAGTCAGGAAGTTATGTTGCAAATTTATAAAACTCTGGTCGCCCCACTGTAGGATGGATGTTGAGGCATTGGAGACGGTGCAGAAGAGGTTTACCAGGATGCTGCCTGGTTTAGAGGACATGTGCTATCATGAGAGGCAGGATAAACTTGGGTTGTTTTCTCTGGAGCATCGGAGACCTGAAAGAGGTTTACAAGATTATGAGAGGCATAGACAGAGTGGACAGAGAGTATCTGTTTCCCAGGGTTGAATTGCCTAATACCAGAGGGCATGTATTGAAGGTGAGAGGGGGTAGGCTCAAGCAGGGTGTGAGGGGCAAGTATTTTACTTAGAGAGTTGTGGATGCCTGGAATGCTCTGCCTGGTATGGTGGGAGACGCAAATACATCAGAGGCTTTGAAGAGATGTTTGGATAGGCACTTGGATGTAAGGAAGATGGAGGGGTAGGGACATGGTGTAAGTAGGAGGGATTGGTAATTTTGAACTGCTTTTGGTTGGTTCTTTAGTTTTCAGAATGGCCTGATCCTGTGCTGTCCCGTTCTGTGTTCTATGTTCTAATTTCCATGGAATTACGTTCTTTTCCCTGCTTTGATGTGACGGAGAGAGATGTTGCAGAGGCAGGAATTCTCATCCAGAGAAAGAACAAAGAAAGATCTGCCGCTATTCAACACTAAACACACATAAGTGGATAGTAAAAGTTTTTTCAAGTATGTTAAAGATAAAAGAGAAATGAGAGTGGGTATAGGATTGCTAAAAAATGAGGCAGGAGAAATAATAACAGGGGACAAGGAAATGTCTGATGAACTAAATGAGTATTTTGGGTCAGTCTTCATTGTGGAAGACATTAGCAGTATGCCTGATGTTGTAGTGTGTGAAGGAAGAGAAATGTGTGCAATTACTGTTACAAGAGAGAAGGTGCTCAAAAAGTCACCTTGTATATAAACACTCCTGGGCCTTGTGTCACAGTATGGACATACAATCAATCTATATATATAAGCTACCTTATATATTTATGTAACTGGGTGACCGTCGGATCTTATTCAGTATCGTTAGAAGTGTACTTAGGCATCCATCCGGGTAATGCTAGAATAGTTGCCTGTGCCTTTAAGGGAGACAGTGATGTCATTACACACGTGCAAGATAGTGGGGAGACCATTTTGCTTTCTGCTGAAGATGTGGTAAGGCGTTGGAATTGGGTTCTTCCCAGAGTGTGTTGGGCATAGTGAGGAAAGGTGAGCATTAATTGATAATATCCATGTGAATTCATTTATGCTTGTTGGCAGATCGAGAATATCAGTAATTTGACATGCTTTACATGTAGATGCTTTAGATTTCCATGAGTGAAGAAATCAATGCTGGGTAGCATGGCTTATACCAAGTTCCCCACCATCCAAGTAGGTCAGTCTTCCTGTAATTTAACTACCAGGCAATACCTTGTAAACATTGTGCCAAAGTGTATCTTTTGTCTAACTTTATTGTATAGGGACTGATTGTGCATGTAACCACGTAGCGTGAATGTTTAGTCTCTGTTCGGAAGTTCAGCATGTGTGTACGTCTTAGATGAGATGTATTCGCTTACATTTTTCGCTGTTATGCTTAAGATGCAGGGTGGGTGGGATTCTAATGTTGTTTGTACAGTATTGTGTTCCTTCAGGATTGCCACTACCGTATTAGTACCATATTAGTTCTGGTATTTTTATACTGCATACGCAATTCTGTCCATACGCGAGGGTGTGGATCGAAAGTTAAACTGAGATTGTAATGGCAGGAACTGGTTGTAAATTTGTTCGTTTTGTTTTGCGACCCCCTACTGGCATTTAAACATCGAAAACCGATAAAGGAATTAAAACCCAAAAAAGTCTTTGTTGTCCTGAGTGTGTTCTTTTCCCCAGGCTACATTTATATTTATTGTGTTTTTATTATTATTATTGTGTTCTTTCTCTTATTGTGTTTATTTTGTGCTGCAATAGATCTGAAGTAACAATTGTTTCATTCTCCTTTACACTTGTGTACTGGAATGACATTAAATAATCTTGAATTCTTAAATTCTTGAATTATTGCACGAAAGTCAAGTACAGCAGGGTGACCCTCTGGAATGTACCAGCAATGAACTCAAGCAGATTGAAACAACAAGGTCAGCACTATTGTTGGACGGTGGACCATCAGTGACAGCAAATTGCCTTTCATTTTCCTCCCTGCCTGATCTCTTTGTTCAGGAAATGAGGGATTTCTGTGTTCTGTGTTTTACGGAGATATGGCTGAGCTCAGATACTCCAGATATGTCAGTAAGACCCAAGGGCTTCTTGGTTCACCGGATGAACCGGACTGCTGATTTGGAGAAAACAAAAGCTGGGGTTCTGTGTTTCATGAAAAGTCCTCCGTGGTGCTCGGATGTAGTGATCTTGTCGTAATCTTGTTCCCCTGAGCTGGATCATCAAATGATCAAGTTCTGAACATTCTACTTACTGATAGAGTTCTCCTCCGTGTTCTGACCGCTGTTTATTTACAGCCAAACACCAGTGTTAAGCAAACACTCGAGATAATGAGTACAATGATTACCAAACAAGAAACAGCCTATGCTGACACCTTTCAAACCATTGCCAGTGACTTCGGTCAGGCTTGTTTGAAGAAAGCTCTGCCCAATTATCACCAACATATCACCTGCAGCACAAGGAGTCCCAACACACTTGACCACTGTTACACTATGATTAGGAATGCCTACCATCCCATCCCTAGTCCACCTTTCTGGAAATCTGTCATCCTCCTACCTGCATAGAGGGAGAGGTTAAAGAACAAGACTCCAGAGGTAGCGACAACAAAAAGATAGTCACGAGAGTGAGAGGAGCGGCTACAGGATTGCTTTGAGTTGGCGGACTGGGCTGTGTTTATGGATTCATCAGATGGATATGAACAAATTCATCATGGTTGTCACTGACCTTATAGAACAAGTCATAAATGAATGTGTCCCCACAAAATCATTCAGAATTTTCCCCAGCCAGCAGCTCTGGAGATCCGCAATCTCCTGGAGGCCAGATTAGTGGCATTCAGGTCTAGCAACGGAGTAAAATTCAAGATGTCCAGGTACGACCTCCGGAAATGACCTACCTCTCACGCACGAAGCGGCAATTCCGGAACAATCTTGAAATCTGAAGAATGCTCAACGGCTGTGGCAGGGCTCGAATGCAGTCACCTCCTACAAAGTGAAACCAAGCGACATCGGTGACAACAAGGCTTTGCTCCCAGATGAGGTCAACGCCTTTTATGCTGGCTTTAAAGGCACCTTCACAAACTCCCTCAGCCCCAATGACACTGTGATTTCAATCTCTGAGGCTGACGTGAGAGCATCCTTCAGGGTCGCGAGCCCCTGGAAAGCATCCGGCCCAGACAGGATACCCAGCCAAGTACTAAAGTCCCGTGCTGATCAACCGGTTGGAATTTTCGCCAATATCTTTACCTCTCACTTCAGCAGCTTGAGGTACCCATCTGCTTTAAACAGGCTTCAATTATACCAGTGCCGAAGAAGAACATGGTAATCTTTCTCAAACACTATCGTCCGGTAGCACTTGCATCCTCTGTGATGAAGAGCTCTGGTAAGTTGGTTATGAAACATATCATCTCCTGCCTGAGAAGTAACCTGGATCCACTCCAATTTGCCTCCCTTCACGACAGGTCAACGGTAGATGCCATCTCATTGGCTTTTCACTCAATCCTGGAGCATCTTGACAGTGAAGGTGCATACATCAGAATGCTCTTCATTGCCTACAGCTCAGCAGTGAGTACCATCATCCCCTCAAAACTAATCAATAGGCTTCACAACCTAGAACTCAATAGCTCCTTGTGCAGCTGGATCCTTGAATTCCTGTTGCTGGTTCTTCATGCGTGATGGGATCTTGGTGGTGGCAGGAAGTTCAGTAGTCTCACAGCCTGGGGGAAGAAACTGATTCCCATCCTAACCGTTCTTGTCCTAATGCTACTCTACCTCCTGCCTCATGGTAGGGGGTCAAAGAGATTATTGGATCGATGGGAGGGATCACTGACAAAGCTGAGGGCCCTGCGAATGCAGCACTCCTGATCAATATCTCTGATGGATGGAGGAGAGACCCTGATGATCTTCAGCAGTCTTCACAATCCTTTGTAGGGATTTGCGATCAGATGGCTGCAGTTCCTGTGCTGGAGGTTGATGCAGCTGGTCAGGGGACTCCTGTGAAAATTGGTTAAATGATGTGGGGGCGGGAGGGGGTGACTCACTTGGTTCAATCTCCTCCACAATCACATCTCAAGGCTGTGTGCTTAGCCCTCTTCTCTACTCACTTTATACTTATGACAGTGAGGCTATGCACAACTCTCATGCCATCTTTAAGTTTAGCGATGACACCACTGCTGTTGGTCAAATCAAGAGTGCTGATGAATCACAGTATAGCAAGGAGACTGTAAATCTGGCTGAGTGGTGCCACAATAATAACCTCTCACTCAATGTCAGCAAGACCAAGGAGCTGATATTTGACTACAGGATGAGGAAACCAGATCCATGAGTCAGACCCCATCGGGAAATCAGAGGTCAGCAACTTGAAATTCCTCAGTGTTAACATTTCAGGGAACCTGTCCAGGATCCAGCACGTAAGTACCATTACAAAGAGTATATGGCAGTGCCTCTGTTTTCTTAGAAATTTGCGAAGATTTGACGTCATCTAAAACTTTGAGAGACTTCTATAGATGTGTGATGGAGAGTATATGGACTGCTTAAGAGCCTACAAAAAAGTAGTGGATACGGCCCAGTCAATCACAGGGAAAGCCCTCCCCATCACTGAGCACACCTACACAGAGACGAGGAAATCTGCAGATTCTGGAATTTCAAGCAACACACATTAAAGTTGCTGGTGAACACAGCAGGCCAGGCAGCATCTCTAGGCAGAGGTACAGTCGACGTTTCGGGCCGAGACCCTTCGTCAGGACTAACTGAAAGAAGAGCTAGTAAGAGATTTGAAAGTGGGAGGGGGAGGGGGAGATCCGAAATGATAGGAGAAGACAGGAGGGGGAGGGGAGGAGCCAAGAGCTGGACAGGTGGAGACAGACCATGCTGTCTTCTCACTGCTGCCATTAGGAAGAAGGTACAGGAGCCTCAGAACCCACACCACCAGGTTTAGAAACAGTTATTACCCCTCCAGCATCATGCTCTTGGACGAAAGGGATAATTTCACAAAACTTCACTAACCCCATCACTGAACTGTTCCCACAATGTACAACTCACTTTCATGGACTCTTCATCTCATGTTCTCAATATTTATTGTTTATTTATTATTTTCTTTTCATATTGGTTATTTGTCAGTCTAGTGTGTGGTCTTCATTGATTCTATTGTGTTTGTTTGTGAATGCTTGCTAGAAAATGAATCTCAGGGTTGTATTAGGTCCTTTGATAATAAATTTACTTTGAACTTTGAACCATCACCCTTTTGCTACTCACAAACGACCAGTTCTATGGGAGAAAAGACTGTAGATGCAGGAACTCTGAAATTAAAACCAAACATAGTCTAGTGAAAAGTCTTCATTATGAGATATCAATTCTGGTCCTCGCTCCTTCGATGCTAGCTGAGCTGCTGAGTATGTCCAACGTTTTCTGTCTGTACTTCAGTTCTGCAGTGCCTTCTGCTCACCCTCCCGATTCCCCTCTCTATCTCAATAACTTCAACATTCAGCAGCTGGCACAGCTGTCCGGAGCACGACCTAATCTGATCCAAACTGCCGACTGTAGGCGACCGCACCTAATCTCAGACCCCTGCCAAACCAGGACATCGGTTTCTCACTGCTTCCCATCAGCTCCATCTGTGGGAGCTGTACATCAGGCTGATCAACATCTCCGCCCATTAACCCTTCCACCTCCATTATATGTCACTTAGTGCCACAGGACTAGAGGCAAGGGTAGGGATGGTTCTGCTCGTTGCTCGGCAACATTTACTCCACTCTTTGCTGAACTGAGGCTGAGGCTGCGGGCCTGCTCCGGCTTTCTGCCTGAGTGCTCACGCTTGTTCTGAGTGCTATTCGCTTACTTCTGTTGTTTGCTCAGTTTGTTTCTCTCTCACACTGCACACTGCTGTTTGCCAGCCTTTTTTTTAATGGGTTCTTTTGGGTTTCTTGTTTTGTGGCTGCCTGTGAGGAGACAAATCTCAAGGTTGTATAATGTATACATACTTCGATAATAAATTTGTTTAGAACTTTGAACTTTGAATCAGTCTATGTATGCAAGTTACTTGTGCACTGTGTTTTATAGGATTGTTTTACATTTATACTTAGTATGTTTTTTATGCTTATTGTACTTTGTATGCTACAACTGATTCGGACTAACAATCATTTCGTTCTCTTTTACACTCACGTACTGAAGAGTGACAATAACCCACCCTGAATGTTGAACACATTTTAGTGATACCCCATTGTTTAACAGGGATGGTAGGGTGACCATCAATGGTGCAGTTCATGCTGAATAGCTCTGGCTGTTTCAGAGTACAGCGTACATTATTGCCAGCTAAATCCCTGTTGCTGTGAATCTTGACAAAGTGTTTTAGTGAAGCTGACTGTCAATTCTCTTTTTCCAATACCAGCTTTCAATCTGCACAGTAAGGTCAGTTTCTCATTTTCCTTGGCAGTTTTGAGCTGCAGTTATCATGATTGCATTTTTGTATGATAACAAAATTCACTCCAGCTTGCGCTTTTTTGTTTCTTTGCCACAGAGAGCAGATGGACTGAATCTATGGATGTGCAGCCATGTAAAGGGGAATAAAACCTAGCAGGGGTATAACCCTGAGAGCAACGGCAAAGCAGGAAGTGTGGGAATCCCATTCTGGTCAACACCGACTTTCAGTAGGCTATTCAGTCTCGAGATACGTCTGCCACTCATGACTCCCCTGCATATTACCACATTTGCGCAACCAGCAACCTGCTGGAGGAGCTTAGAGGACTGAGCAGTATCTGGGTGAGGGAAGGAGTCGTCAACATGTCAGGTCAAAACCCAAAGCAGCTCAGCCCATTGAGTTCTTCCCGAAGATTGCTTGCTACTCCAGATTCCAGCATTTGCATTTCTTATCACCCCTTTTACTCTTCTTTAGGGCATATTTCTCAATACCCCGGTTAGACCTATCCAAGCACCAAATCCTACTTACACTCACCCACTACGTTTTAGGAGTCCTGGATTTCCACTGCACATGGAGCGAAGGAGGGGTTGGTGACATCCCCACAGCAGCCTGGCTCCAGTTTTCACATTCTGCCCCTTTCTCAAAACTTCCTCAACAGTTTCCATATCAAATCCTTACAGCATTTTATAATACGCTCCTGTAATTATCAGTGGAATAGATGCCACATTTAAGCAAAGCATATTCTTTAATTAACCCTCTCAGCCCTGGCCTGTCAAATTCCACTAAGCATAGTTCACCATGAACTTTGGTTTAACCCACCCAGGACTGTGTCGGATCCTCATCAAAGTCCAACTTCAACCTCACTAACCTGGTCACCTTCCTCAGACTAGACAAATCAGTGCCAGTCACTGTCACCCAGAGTCCGGTCCTCTCGAAAGATCTTGCTTTGTCATTAGTTATGATATACACGGTTTCCTCAACCTTGGGTCCAAGAGCAGAGAAACCTGTGTGTGATGCAGAATCTAGAGATCAGCTCAGTTATGACTATGTCTGCCCAGCTGAACTGGGCCAGTTGTGGTACCTCCCACTAATGAAGTGGTGAGGTTCACACAGGGAGCTTGGACCAGTTTGGGAAGATCTTGCACCTATGACCACGAGCAGGCAATCACCGCACTAAAGCACTACCTGACTCACCAATCATGCACCGACATCATCTGCATTCCTACTGATTATAACATATAATCTCAGGAGATCACCTGCCAGCAGCTCTAATACCTCAGGAGGCTCAAGGAATTTGGCATGTTGACGCTACCAAATTTTATAGGGGCATCCCAGAGAGCATCCTATCTGGAAGTACCGCAGCTTGGTATGGCAACCTCTCTGCCCTAGACCACTAGAAACTGTGGACACAGTTCAACACATCATGGAAGCCAGTCTCCCCTCCACCTCCTACTGCCTCAGAAAATCAGCCAACATGATCAAAGATCTCTGCAACTCTGGACTTCCACTCTTCTCTCCTCTTCCATCGGGGAGAAGATGCAAATGCATGGAAGCCTGCACTCCAGGTTCAAAGACAGCTTCTATTCCACTGGAATAGGACTCTTGATTGACATCCTGTATGTGAAAGATGAACTCTTGACATCACTATTTACTTTACTATGGTCCTTGCACCCAAATGTCTCCCTACAATGTATTTTCTTTTCTAACTGTAACATTATATCCTGCATTCTTTTATTGCTTTCCCTTTGTATATCTCAATGGACTGAAGTTTTGAAGCAATCTGTATGGTTGGCATGCAAAAGTAAGTTTTTCACTGTATCTCAGTACTTGCAACAATATTAAACTGATTCCAATTCCTCTGCAGCTCCCTTCTGAAGGGAGTCCACTCTTACTGCACGTTTAGTTACTCTGCACAAGGAAAGCAACCCACCCAACCTGAGGATTGGAAAGGTCACACAGCAAGTCCTTCACTGCGCCTCTGATCGTCATTCCATACTGAGCTGTCGTCCGGCTCTCCCCTTCAACTTTCCCAATTGCCTCCCGTCTCGGACTGGGACCGGGACTGGGACCCTGCAGCAATAAGGTCAATAAAGTGCTCACATCTGGTCAGGTTTCAGATGACGCTAACCAGGTGTGGTGACCCACAATTACCAAATCAGGAGCCGGGGTGACATGCTCATGCTCCCTGATCTTTCGTGTGTTCGTACAGTGACCCTGATTGGATAAATGAGCCATATGGAGTGCCTGCTGAAAACATCACCACTGACACCAAGTCTGCAGTGGCTTCTACTGTCCTTCTGAAGACAGGGGAGACCAACAGAAGACCATAAGGTTTAGGAGCCGAATTAGGCCAATTGGCCCACTGAGCCTGCTTTGTCATTTCATCATAGCTAATCCATTTCCCTCTCAGCCCCAATCTCCTGCCTTCTCCCCATATCCCTTCATGCCCTGATCAATCAAGAATCTATCAAACTCTATCTTAAATATACAAAAAGACTTGGCCTCCAGAGATACCTGTGGCAACGAATTCCATAGATTCACCACTCTCTGGCTAAAGAAATTCCTCCTTACCTCCATTCTAAAAGGACAACCCTCTGTTCTGAGACTGACTCACCCACCATAGGAAACATGCTTTCCACATCCACTCTGTTGAGGCCTTTCAATGTTCAATAGGTTTCAATTAGGTCACCCCTCATTCTTATGAATTCCAGTGAGTAGAAGCTGAAGCTCCTCATATGACAAGCCTTTCAATCCCAGAATCGTCTTCGTGAACCTCCAAAGGCAGCACATCCTTTCTTAGAAAAGGGGTCCTAAATTGCTCACAATACTCCAACTGAGGCCTCACCAATGCTTTATAAACCCACAACATTACATCCTTGCTTTTATATTCTATTCCTCTCAAAATGAATGCTAATATCGCATTTGCCTTCCTTTCCACTGACTCAACCTGCAAAATTAACCTTTAGGGAATCCTGCACAAAGACTCCCAAGTCCCTTTGCACCTCAGATTTTTGAATTTTCTCTCCATTTAGAAAATAGTCTACACTTCTATTTCTTTGATCGAAGTGCATGACCATACACTTCCCGACACTATATTCCAACTGCCTCTTCCTTGCCCATTCTCTTAATCTAAGTCCTTCTGTAGCCTCTCTACTTCCTCAAAACTACCTGCCCCTCCACCTATCTTCGTAACATCCACGTACTTGCCCACAATGCCATCAATTCCATCATCCAGATCATTGACATATAAGATAAAAAGAAGTGGTACCAACTCAGACACCTGTGAAACACCGGTGGTCACTGGCAACCAACCATAAAAGGCTCCCTTGATTCTCACTCTTTGCCTCCTGCCAATCAGCCAATGCTCTATCAATGCAAGTATCTTTTCCTGTAATAAGCAGCCTCAAGTGTGACACCTTGTCAAAGGCCTTTTGAAAACCCACAACATCCACCGATTCTCCTTTGTTTATCTTGCTTGTTATTTCGCCAGAATAGATTATCAGCTAATGTCACATTGATGATTTGGGAGCTTGCTGTGCACAAACTGGCAGACACATTTCAAAAGCTGCTTCATCAGCTGCAAAGTGCTGATGAGAAATCCTGAGATCAGAATCTGAATCAGGTTTAATATCACCAGCATATGTTGTGAAATTTGTTAACTTAGCAGCAGCAGTACAATGTAATACATGATAAATATAGAAAGAAAATTAAGTAAACCAATTACAGTGGTGTATATATATGTACATTAAATAATTAAATTAATATTACAATATTATGAGATTATGATAGATGCTATAGAAATGCAAGTTTCTCTCTGCTTAGATGCAAGCACAAGGAAGATACGCTAGCATCTTCACTCTCTTAGAAGGTTAAGGTGGTTCAATATACCACCAAACACTCTAGCAAACTTTTACACTTGTACTTCTATAAGTGTCAGGTGGCCTGGTATGGCAATTTGAATGCACAGGAATGTAAGATGCGAGAGAGAGCAGTGGACTCTGTGCGATATATCATGGGCACATCCCTCTCCAACACTGGAAGTATCCATGTGGCTTGCTGTCTAAAGAAGGCAACATCTGCCATGAAAGATTTCCATCTCATCCACGCCATGATATCTTCTACACAGAGATTCCGCAGATGCTGGAAATCCCAAGCAACACACACAAAACACTGCAGTATGTCAGCAGTCAGGCAGAATCTATGGAAATGAATAAACAGTTGACATTTTGGGCTGAGACCCTCCCTCAGGACTGGAAAAGAAGAGGGAAGATGCCAGAATAAAAAAAGTAGAGGGGAATGAGGGCAAGCTAGAAGGTGATAGATTAAACCAGGTGGGTGGGAAAGGTAAAGGAGCAGAGAAGAAGAAATTGTATAAGAAAGGAGAGTGGACCTTGTTGACTTCAGAAGGAGTAGCGGACCACATGACCCAATTTACATCGGTGGTGCACAAGTGGAACAGGTCAAAAGCTTTAAGTTCCTCGGGGTCAATATCACAAATGACCTGACTTGGACCAACCAAGGAGAGTCCACTGCCAAGAAGGCCCACCAGCGCCTTTACTTCCTGAGAAAGCTAAAGAAATTTGGCCTGTCCCCTAAAACCCTCACTAATTTTTATAGATGCACCATAGAAAGCATTCTTCTATGGTGCATCACAACCTGGTATGGAAGTTGTCCTGTCCAAGACCGAAAGAAGCTGCAGAAGATCATGAACATGGCGCAGCACATCACACAAACCAATCTTCTGTCCGTGGACTCACTTTACACCACACGCTGTCGGAGCAGTGTTGCCAGGATAATCAAGGACACGACCCACCCAGTCAATAGATTTTTCGTCCCTCTTCCCTCCGGGAGAAGGGTCAGGAGCTTGAAGACTCGTACAGCCAGATTTGGGAATAGCTTCTTTCCAACTGTGATAAGACGGATCCTGACTCAGATCTGGGCCGTACCCTCCAAATATCCGGACCTGCCTCTCGGTTTTTTTGCACTACCTTACTTCCCATTTTTCTATTTTCTATTTATGATTTATGATTTGAATTTTTAATATTTACTAATTTTAACTATTTTTAATATCTTTAATATTTAATATTTGTAAACCACAGAGTGTGAAGCGCAGAATCAAATATCGCTGTGATGATTGTACCTTCTAGTACCAATTGTTCAGCGACAATGAAGTATAAAGTGGACCATGGAAGAAAGGAAAGGAGGAGGTGCAGCAGGGGGAGGAGATAGACAGGTGAGGAGAGGAAGCAAAAGGTCAGAGTTCAGAAAAGAAGAAGAGGGAAGGAGTGGGAAAAAAATTACCAGAAGGAGAAATTGATGTTCATGCCCTCAGGTTGGAGGCAGACAGAATGTGAGGTGTTGCTCCTCCAACCTGAGAGTGGATTCATCATGGCAGAAGAGGAAGCCATAGACTGACATGTCAGAACAGGAATGGGGATAGGAATTAAAATAGTTGGCCACCAGGAAATTCCGCTTTTGGTGGATGGAGTGGAGGTGCTCGTCAAAACAGTCCCCCAATATACATCAGATCTTACCAATGCAGAGGAGGCAAATCTGAAACATCCTGCTATCTTCTCGCAGCTAGCTTCAAGAGGAAGTACAGGACCCTGAAGTCCCACACCACCAGGTTCAAGAACAGCTACTTTTCTACAGTCATTCAGTTCTTGAAGCAACCTGCACAACTCTGATCACGAACTCAATATTACGACACTATGACACTTTGATCACTTTGCTCTACAATAGAGTTTGTTTATTTTGTTTTAGTGGCGCTCTTTCATATAAAGTTTAAGGTTTCTTGCAAATATTGCGTCTCTGACGCTCTGTACCTGTGATGCTGCTGCAGGTGAGTTTTCCATTGCCCATATTACATATGACAATAAACTCAACTTTGACTTTTAAGTTGAAAAACCAGGAAGATAGTGGAGTCGGTGCAAGTGGGTTGTATAATGTGTTTGGATCTGGAAACGATTAGCTGGATGAGCACGTGTTCCAGACATCACTGCAGTGGTATCCTGAACTGCCTCTACTACACAGCGTTCATGACACCTCCCCTTCCCTTGACAGCTCATCAGCACCCTAGGTAGTAGAACTTCTACTGAGTCACAGGCTTGTTTCGATCAAAAGTGGCACAGTTTAAAGTCAAATAGTTTCGCTGCAGTCAGAGTAAATTTTCCTCTGGCTTGAGACTGGAAGCTCACTCAGGAGGGAGTCTGAAATGGAATTAAAACCCAGTGCAGGGTTTGTGTTGTCTGTAACCTAATGTGGCAGACATAATCGTTGGAGGAACTCAGTGGGTCAGGCAGCATCTATGAGGAGAAATGTTCATAGTGTCTCTTCTACTCTGCAACCATCTGCACTTTGATCTATCTATATCACCTGTCAGCTCTTGCTCCACCTCTTCCCTCTAACTTTTTATCATGATTTTCTCTGTTCCTTCACCCAGGCTAAATAAAGGGTCTTGACCTAAAATGTCAACTGTCCATTTCCTTCCATAGACGCTGCCTGACTCACTGAGCTCCCCCAGCTCTTTGTGTGTTGTTCCAGTGTCTGTGTTAGTTCCTGGGTCAGCATGTATAGATCCTTTCTCCAGAAGTAATGACTTTGTCATTTTCCAAATGGACAGGAAGGTCCAAAAAAGGTAACAAGCATTGACAAGTGCAGAGGCAAGAAATCACCCGGGAGACCCTTGAGACTGAACTGTAGGCATTTGCAAATAGCAGAGCATTTCAGCTTCCCGGGGTATCAAGAATGGGTCATCTGTAGCTACAGAGAAGACAAAGGCTAAAGAAAAGTTGAGTATGTTGTCATACGCACAAGTGCAATGAAAAACTTATTTGTAGCCGCATTGTATAAACAGCATTCAAGAGAAAAACATAAATTATTCACAAGTTGTTATAACATGTGGTGAAATTCAAGGAGAGTGTTTGATGGGGGAGGGGGGATCAAGCTCATCATCAGTGAAGGTTGTCCATCATAGCCGGGGAAAAGGAACACACTGTGCAGGGAAAATGAAACTTCACCCACAATACAGAACACAGAAACCATCACTGTCTCTAAGCCCTGGTTCTGCACACAGTTCCTTCTCACTGCTGTCTCTTTAAAGCTCCTAAGAATTCCAGTCCATAGCGGTTGAGAAGAAATTAATCGGAAAAGAAAACAGAATCCTCTTTAGAAGTCTTTACCACCTCAGGATAGCACAAACAACTTCAGAGATGTCAATTTACTTCTGCCGTGTAGCAGCTCGTTTGCACGCAGCAAGCTCCCACTGTATCGATGCGCGAATGACCAAACGGTTTTCCTTAGTTATATTGCTGAGGAAGAAGTATGGAGTAGGGCACCAGGGAGAACTTCCCTGATCTCCTTCGAAATCATGCCCCGGGAATCTATACAGCCAGCGGAGGAAGGAAATGGAGACTCAGGTTAATGGCTCTTCCAAAAGATAGAAGCTTCAACAGTGAAGCTTTGAATTTCCTCCGACCAGGACCACCCTGAGGATGCCCCATTGAGTCGTCAACACGTTGCTGGGGAAACTGGTACACCCCAGTGATAGGTACCTCAGTCACTCTCCATAACCAAATGCCATGCTGGCTCAGAATACAGGCTACTGCATCGTGCTGCTTAGTAAAGGAGCTGGAGAGACGATGGTCATCAGAAGGCACGGAGCAGCTTTGTAATTCTCCTTCCTGAAGCCCTGCCAAAGGGACTCTAGACGTCTGAACTCCCTGTATTCCCCACATACTTGTTTGAACATAAAACATGAGGAATGGGAACAGGAGCAGGCTATCTGGCCTATTGAACCTGCCCTGCCATTCGACATGATCATGGCTGATCTGACCATGGACTCAGCTCCTCCTGAGTCCAAACCCCTAATCCCCTGCTGTGCAAATATCTATCTAACACTGTCTTAAATATATTTAATGAGGTACCAGAGGCAGAGAATTCCACAGATTCACCACTCTCTGGAAAAAG
Source organism: Mobula hypostoma (assembly GCF_963921235.1). NCBI lineage: Eukaryota > Metazoa > Chordata > Chondrichthyes > Myliobatiformes > Myliobatidae > Mobula > Mobula hypostoma. The sequence goes on from NC_086097.1 coordinate 138,091,737, forward strand.
CAGTCTCACTTCATCTCTGTCCTAAATCTATTCCCCTGAAAACTATTCATTTATTGGATACAGCATGGAATAAGCCCTTTGAACATTGCTGCCCAGCAATACCCCAATTTTTAGTCCTAGTCTAATCACAGGACAGTTTACAATGACCAACCGGTATGTCTTTGGAATGTGGGAGGAAACCGGAGCACCCGGAGGAAACCCACAAAGGTCACAGGAAGAACGTAGAAATGTTTTATAGGCAGCAGCAGGAACTGAACCCGGGTCACCTGTATTGTAAAGCATTGTGCTAACCACTTCGCACCTGTGCAACCCTAAGGCTATGGGTTATGTCCCTTAGTTCTAGTCTCACTTACCAGTAGAAACTACTTTCCTGCCTCTATCATATCTATCACTTCCATAATTTTAGATTTTTCTATAAGATCTCCTCTCATTATTCTGGGTGTTTGTTACTGCAAAGACAATTTCAGGTACTTCAGGAGTTAACCAGAATCCCAGAATTCACTTTCACCATTCCTGAACTCAGGAATTCCCAAAACACAGCACAGCCAATAACAGAGTTTTGAAGTGTGGTCACTGACAGACTTCACATCACAGCGGTTGAGTGTACATTACATATTGCTAAATACTTTAAAATAAATATACATCTCAGTCTGGTGTACTGACACGAACCAGTGCTTTATATAAATATTCCACAACCTGCTGTCAATGGCCTAATTGGCACCGGAACAAATCAGCTCTCCCTGTGGACTGAGTCTCCTCACTCTTCTGGACTGCACTCCATCTTGTGCAGAGGGAGATAATGTCTGTATGTTCACTATTTCTGTAAACTCCTCCAGCCCCACCAGGTTCTCTACCCTCTGCCTCATGGGCCTTCTTGAGTTCTATTGAAAGATGCCCTGGTAGTAACCTCTTAGATTCCCATCCTCCTCCTCATCTCCCACCCCCGACAGATTGTCGTCACTGCCAGTTGTGTTGGGAAGATCCTATCTGATGGACACATACTGGCTTCAGAGTAACCCAGCTAAGTGATTTATTTCCATGTGCCTCCTGCCCTTGTCCAGAAGTAACTGACACTTGGAAAGCTTGGTATGGCTGAATTATGAAATCAGAGAAGCCTACAATTAAGATTGGACAAGGTGTTGGAGGCTCTCAAAGATAATTCTATGACTCTATGTCTCCATATTAAATTTCATTGCCACTCATACCAAGCTAGAATGAAAAATGTGTCTTGCATACATCACAAACTGTTAAAACCAGGGGATTCAGAACTTTACCTCATGTTTTGTGACCAACCAATCCATTCATGATTCATACTTTCACTCCCTAGCCATCTTGTGTGCACCTCGGCTCAATTTATAAAGATCATCAAAGCCCCTACCCTTTGTCACCACCAGTCTTTGTGCAGGGTGCAGCCAAAAAGCAGAAATGGCAAGGTCTATATTAACATTCATTTGCACATTTTAGTTTTGAAATTTGCCACAAACGTGTTCCAGAGGGGTATTGGGGTTATAAGCCTTGCTTCTATTTTTGTTGATTTGTAGTAAGAACTACAATAATAAGTGTAATAAGTGAGATAGGGAGTTGCCTATCCCAGCATGTGAAGTCAGACTCCAGCGGATTGAGCAGACGAGACCAATGGAAGTTCCAACGGTGAGGAAGGCGATCTCTGCAAGCGTCGTGGAACGTGTAGAGCAGGACAAGACACAGAAGACGTCCTGGTCATCCACTGTGCCTAGTCCCATCTCCAGCCATCTCGACTCTTGTCTTGCTGCTGGATCCAGATGGGAATTGGGAAGAGAGAGTGAGGCTGACACCGTGCAACTCTCCCTCACTTAAATCCAAATCACGCGCTAGTCTCGACACCATCATCGCCGGCTGGTGGCGCAGTGACACCAGCACCTGGACTCCGGGAGCAAAGGTTCCCGAGTTCGAATCTAGTCGAGCCGCTGCCGGGCACGCTTTCCACCCGTGCCGGGTTGAGTGTCGAGCTAGCAACTTGACCTCGTAAAGAGTACTACTGGTGTCGAGGTCTTCATCGATGATGATGGACGAACTTTATAGTAAGAACATATGGACACAAGGAGACCTTTCAGCCTTTTGGACCAATGTCATCCTTTAACATAGAATATAGAACAGTACAGCACAGGAATGGGACCTGCAGACCATTATGTCTGTGCCAAATATGATGCCAAGTGAACTGAATTTCTTCTACCTGCACATGATCCATATCACTCCATTTCCACATAGTCATATGACTGTCTTAAAGCCTCTAAAGTGCCACTGTCGTATCAGTTTCCACTGTCACCCCGGGTTGCCTGCTCCAGACACCTCTGTGCAAACAAACTTGCCCCACACATCTCTCTTAAATTTTCCTTCTTTCACCTCTACCCTGGGAAAAAGATTCTGACTGACTACCTTACCTACACCTCTCATAGTTTTACAAACTTCTATCAGATCTCCTTTTAGCCTCTGATGCTCCAGGGGAGTCAATGCAAGTTTTTTTAACCACTTCTTATAGTTCATACCCTCTAATCTAGGCAGCATCCTGGTAAAACTTTCCTGCACCCTCTCCAAAGCCTCCACACTAGACTAATTGCCTGGTTCACAACCCTGCCGCACATTCCACACCTTGACCGTTGAGATTCACCTTTGCATTTTAAATTGGTTTTAATCTCCTCAGCCTATGGGAAGAGAGTTCTGGATCTCAAGATCTCTACATATTAGGTAATTCCACTCTCACCCTGAACACTAACTGTGCGTTTAAGATTCTGCTTCGTGTTGCTGACAGCCTTCACCAGAGATGAAAGTTTCTCCTCATGCCCCTGACTGAAGTTTTCATCAACTGAAACTCCTCAAGAACATGCTTCACCCTCCCTAACGCAAGCCCTTCACTCACCTAAGAGAAAATCTGCAGGTGCTGGAAATCCTAACAACACACTCAAAATGTTGGTGGAACTCAGCAGGCCAGGCAGTATCCATGGAAAAAAGTACAGTTGACATTTCGGGCCAAAACATTGACTGTACTTTATTCCATAGATGCTGCCTGGCCTGCTGAGTTCCTCCAGCAGTTTGTGTGAGTTGCCCTTCATTCATCTGGCTGTTCCTTGTGTTGCAAATAGAAAAATATTCCAAATGGACCCAAACTGAGAAAAACATTGTGAAAATTCTTCTGTGATGACCAATTGTCTTTTCTTTCTGGAGCGTACTTGAATTGAAGCGTAAAACTAAATCTATTTATGTCACTTAGCAAGCCATTCCTTCTGGTTGGTGTGAAGGGACAAAAGTCATGTGTTCCCCTTCACCAAATACAACAGGGAAAAGTAAAGTCTATGCTCCATTTTAAAAGTACCGTCCAGTACAGATCCAACTCTACCCATCCAGTTCTCCACAGCCAAAGCTAAACTAACTTATTTTTTCTATTTCCCAGCATTGATAGGGGTCCTTGAATCTAAACACTAACTCTGGTTTTCTGTCTCCACAGATGCTGCCTGACCTGCTGAGTGTCTTATGTATTCCAACATCTCGAATTTCCAGTACCGCTAGCTTTTTGATTCTCAACAAGAGGTGACTTTACTTTCTTCCCTTCCTTGTGCATCACTGGGACCAAATTCACCAGTCCCGAGGTCTGCAGTAAGAATCTAGACTCAGAGGTTCAGAGAAAAGAACGCCGCTGTGACAAGAATGCTTTTGCCTTTGTTCAAGGACAGTGCGTGTCATTAGCACAGCTAGCATTTATTGCCCATCCCAAATCGATCCTGAAACGAGAGGCTTGCTGGGCCATTTCAGAGAGCAGAGTCAGACATACCACTGCATCTGGAGTCACACAGTCATTACACGGTCCCGGGAGGAAAGAGTTACCAACTGGAGCTTTTACTTCAGATTTACTGAAATACTTGCATTCCCCTAATGAGAGTGGAACTCACCAGATCAATGAAGTGGTCTAATCCCAGAATTCAACCCCCCATTTTACAGTAATCCTGTTTGCCTAAATTTGCTTCTGGTATTATGGGTCACACTGTATATTCATCAGATTTACCAGGGTTAGACCATGAGGGTGATGAGCTGGTAGAATGGCCCCCAGAATCTCACATTATGGGTGCTATTGAACATTATTGGGAGTCATCGCTGGCTCTCGCCCTTGCCCAGGCCCTTGACAGTGGAGCATCCCAACGTGCTTCACAGGAAAGAAAACACCCAAAACCAGAGAATAGGGTAAGGTGGGGGTGGTGGGGAGGTAACTACCAATGAAGAGCTGGGCTTTAAACAGGTGGTAAGTTCAGGAAGGATGGTCAGAAATTAGGAGGGGGCCAGGAGGCGGTGGGGCAGTCATCGAAGGCGAAGCGAAGAAGGAATCCATTCCATGTGGAACCTCCTCAGCTTAATTATGCTTAGGCTGACCTTACCATCTAATTGTCCTCTAGTTCAGATCAAATAGCTCAGTATAGACAGAGACAGTGATGAGATCTCTCCAGTCTGGAGAGCATAGTCAGAGACAGCTGGACACCAAGGCAGTACAGGGGGAGCTGGAGACCTTGTGAGAGACAGGAATCAGAGAAACTTGCATCCGAAGGGGGACTGAACGGCCTTCTGTTCGATGGTAGTACATTCTGACAGAATGTATTTCCAACAAACAGATTCAGCTAGTTGGTAGTCAGTCAACCAGCACATTCAGTAAACATTTCTGAAACTCTGACCTTAATCAGTCACACAAGATGTGCCAGGTATTTTGCAAATTAGCGTAGATTTCACTTCCTTTGATCATGGATGTACAATTTATGTAACTGCTACAAAATAAAGTCTTTATTAATCAACCATACATCATCTGCTCTGAACTTCAGCCTTGTAATCAAAGGCCCACACACTACACTATCATACACATCATCAGCTGTAACAAGACACGAGATTTAGTTCAACAAAACGGAACTAAAAATATAAAGCAAACTTGATGAATGAGCGAAAGCCCAAATATAACCATGTGCTTGGCTGAAATGCATTGGACAAGAATGTAGACATATACTTTCCCCAGGGTTTTCTACACTCCCTAAAAACGCAAGCTTCATACTGCAGCAATGGGCACAACTGTAAAATAACCACCTCGAGAAGATTACACAGGATTAACAGTACAGAAAAAGGCCATTCGTCCATTAATTTCATACTAGCATTTATGTTTGACTTAAGCCTCTTCCTTCCTTTTCTCATCTACTGTAAATCTATCAGCACAGCCCTCTGTTCTCTTCCTCCTGTACCTAGTAAACTGGCCACTGAGTGTATGTCTGTGGTCTTCTGCTGCTGTAGCCCATCCACTTCAAGGTTCGTTGTGTTGTGCATTCAGACATGCGATTTCTCCATGCCACTGTAGCAATGCATGGTTAATTGAGATATTGTTGCCTTCCAGTCAACTTGAACTAGTCTGGCCATTCTCCTCTGAGCTCTCTCATTAACAAGGCATTTTCACCCAAATCTGCCGTTCATTGAATGTTTTTTGCTTTTTGCACCATTCTCTGTAAACTCTAGAGACTGATGTGCATGAAAATCCCAGGAGATCAGCAGTTTCTGAGATACTCAAACCATCCCATCTGGCACCAACAATCATTCCACAGTCAAAGTTATTTAGATCAGATTTCTCCCCTAGTCCGATGTTTGGTCTGAACAACAAGTGAACACCTTAACCATATCTGCATCTTTTTATACATCGAGTTGCTGCCACATGATAGACTGATTAGATATTTGCATTCTCAAGCAGGTATACCTTTACCTAATAAAATGGCCACTGAGTCTATACCACAAACAAGAGAAAATCTGCAGATACTGGAAATCCGAGTAATATGCACAGAATGCTGGAGGAATGCAGCAGGCCAGGCAGCATCTATGGAAAAAAGTACACTCGACGTTTTGGGCCGAGACCCTTCGGCAGCACTGGACTGAGTGTATACCCTCACAACACACTTCAAGCACTCTCAGTAGGATTGAGTCCGTTTGTTGTGAATTCCCTACTGGATTCCCTGGTGATCAATAGTCATTTGTTGCATTATGATAGAAAGGCAAAGGAAAGCCAGTATTTGTGATGCCTCTGATGAATCCTATAAAACAGATTTCCAATACCTCCAGTGACCTTGGGCAAAAGATAATGACCAGCTTCATTCTGATCCAGTGAAGGACGAGACAAGGCCGGCGCTCGGCAAGCTGACTGACACTCACCTCAATCGAGACACAGCAACCCTGTACCCAGGCCGGCGCTCAGCAAGCTGACTGACACTCATCTCAGACAAGACACAGCAACCCTGTCCCCAAGTCTGGCTCCTGAGAAATGAGGAATCTTCACTCCCTAGGATTCAGCATCTCCAGAACAAAGTGCAGGTACAAAACTACACCCATGACAGCCCTCTTCAGTCACGGAGCTGAGGGTCCTAGCCCACTACAGAACATTCAGGACATATTTGGAGTTGCCATTCTCAGAATACTACCAGGGAGTGTCACACTGTGAGGGGGACACTACTCAGGGAGTGTCACATTATGGGATGGAGGGTACTGAGGGAGTGTCACACTGTGAGATGGACAGTACTGAGGGACCATCACACGGTGGGATGGAAAGTACTGAGGGGGTGTCACACCGTGGGATGGACAGTACTGAGGGGGTGTCACACTGTGGGATAGACAGTACTGAGGGGGTGTCACACTGTGAGATGGACAGTACTGAGGAAGTGTCACACTGTGGGATGGACAGTACTGAGGGAGAGTCAGACTGTGGGAAGGGCAGTACTGAGGGAGTGCCACAGTGTGGGACGGGCAGTACTGAGGGAGTGTCACACTGTGTGTGGACAGTATGGAGGGAGTTTCACACTGTGGGATGGACAGTACTGGGGGGGGTCACACTGTGAGATGGACAGTACTGAGGGAGTATCACACTGTGGGATGGACAGTACTGACGGAGTGTCGCACTGTGAGATGGTCAAGACTGAGGAAGTGTCACATTGTGGGATGGACGGTACTGAGGGAGTGTCACACTGTTGGATGGATGGTACTGAGGGAGTGTCACACTGTGGGAAGGGCAGTACTGAGGGAGTGTCACAGTGTGGGTCGGGCAGTACTGAGCAAGTGTCGCACCGTGTGTGGACAGTATGGAGGGAATGTCACACTGTGGGATGGACAGTACTGAGGGGGAGTCACACTGTGAGATGGACAGTACTGACGGAGTGTCACACTGTGGGATGGACAGTACTGAGGGACTGTCACACTGTGGGATGGACAGTACTGAGGGAGTGTCACACTGTGAGATGGACAGTACTGAGGGAGTGTCACACTGTGGGATGGACAGTACTGAGGGAATTTCACACCCTGGGAAGGGTAGTACTGAGGGAGTGTCACAGTGTGGGACGGTCAGTACTGACCAACTGTCGCACTGTGTGTGGACAGTACGGAGGGAATGTCACACTGTGGAATGGACAGTACTGAGAGAGTGTCAGACTGTAGAATGCACAGTACTGAGGGAGTGTCACACTGTGTGTGGACAGTATGCAGGGTGCGTCACACTGTGTGTGGACAGTATGGAGGGAGTGTCACACTGTGGGATGGACAGTACTGAGGGGGTGTCACACTGTGAGATGGACAGTACTGACGGAGTGTCACACTGTGGGATGGACAGTACTGAGGGGGAGTCACACTGTGGGATGGACAGTACTGACGGAGTGTCACACTGTGGGACGGACAGTATTGAGGGAGTGTCGCACTGTGAGATGGACAAGACTGAGGGAGTGTCACATTGGGGGATGGACGGTACTGAGGGAGTGTCACACTGTGGTATGGACAGTACTGAGGGAGTGTCACACTATGGGATGGACAGTACTGAGGGAGTGTCACACTGTGGGATGGACAGTACTGAGCGACTGTCACACTATGGGAAGAACAGTACTGAGGGAGTGTCACACTGTGAGATGGACAGTACTGAGGGAGTGTAACACTGCTGGATGGACAATACTGAGGGAGTGTCACTCTGTGAGATGGACAGTACTGAGGGAATTTCACACCCTGGGAAGGGCAGTACTGAGGGAGTGTCACAGTGTGGGACGGGCAGTACTGACCAAGTGTCGCACTGTGTGTGGACAGTACGGAGGGAATGTCACACCGTGGGATGGACAGTACTAAGGGGGAGTCACACTGTGAGATGGACAGTACTGACGGAGGGTCACACTGTGGGATGGACAGTACAGAGGGAGTGTCGCACTGTGAGATGGACAAGACTGAGTGAGTGTCACATTGGGGGATGGACGGTACTGAGGGAGTGTCACACTGTGGAATGGACAGTACGGAGAGAGTGTCAGACTGTAGAAGGGACAGTACTGATGGAATGTCACACTGTGGTGTGGACAGTACTGAGGGACTGTCACACTGTGGGATGGATACTACTGATGGAGTGTCACACTGTGGGATGGACAGGTACTGAGGGACTGTCACACTGAGGGATGGACAGTACTGAGGGAGTGTCACACTGTGAGATGGACAGTACTGAGGGAGTGTCACACTGTGGGATGGACAGTACTGAGGGAGTGTCACACTGTGAGATGGACAGTACTCAGGGAGTGTCACACTGTGGGATGGACAGTACTGAGGGAGTGTCACTCTGTGGGATGGACAGCACTGAGGGAATTTCACACCCTGGGAAGGGCAGTACTGAGGGAGTGTCACAGTGTGGGACGGTCAGTACTGACCAAGTGTCGCACTGTGTGTGGACAGTACGGAGGGAATGTCACACTGTGGAATGGACAGTACTGAGAGAGTGTCAGACTGTAGAATGCACAGTACTGAGGGAGTGTCACACTGTGGTGTGGACAGTACTGAGGGACTGTCACACAATGGGATGGACAGTACTGAGAGAGTGTCACACTGTGTGTGGACAGTATGGAGGGTGCGTCACACTGTGTGTGGACAGTATGGAGGGAGTGTCACACTGTGGGATGGACAGTACTGAGGGGGTGTCACACTGTGAGATGGACAGTACTGACGGAGTGTCACACTGTGGGATGGACAGTACTGAGGGGGAGTCACACTGTGGGATGGACAGTACTGACGGAGTGTCACACTGTGGGACAGACAGTACTGAGGGAGTGTCGCACTGTGAGATGGACAAGACTGAGGGAGTGTCACATTGGGGGATGGACGGTACTGAGGGAGTGTCACACTGTGGTATGGACAGTACTGAGGGAGTGTCACACTATGGGATGGACAGTACTGAGGGAGTGTCACACTGTGGGATGGACAGTACTGAGGGACTGTCACACTGTGGGATGAACAGTACTGAGGGAGTGTCACACTGTGAGATGGACAGTAATGAGGGAGTGTCACACTGCGGGATGGACAATACTGAGGGAGTGTCACTCTGTGGTATGGACAGTACTGAGGGAATTTCACACACTGGGAAGGGCAGTACTGAGGGAGTGTCACAGTGTGGGACAGGCAGTACTGACCATGTGTCGCACTGTGTGTGGACAGTACGGAGGGAATGTCACACCGTGGGATGGACAGTACTGAGGGGGAGTCACACTGTGAGATGGACAGTACTGACGGAGGGTCACACTGTGGGATGGACAGTACAAAGGGAGTGTCGCACTGTGAGATGGACAAGACTGAGTGAGTGTCACATTGGGGGATGGACGGTACTGAGGGAGTGTCACACTGTGGAATGGACAGTACGGAGAGAGTGTCAGACTGTAGAATGGACAGTACTGATGGAATGTCACACTGTGGTGTGGACAGTACTGAGGGACTGTCACACTGTGGGATGGATAGTACTGAGGGAGTGTCACACTGTGAGATGGACAGTACTGAGGGAGTGTCACACTGTGGGATGGACAGTACTGAGGGAGTGTCACTCTGTGGGATGGACAGCACTGAGGGAATTTCACACCCTGGGAAGGGCAGTACTGAGGGAGTGTCACAGTGTGGGACGGGCAGTACTGACCAAGTGTCGCACTGTATGTGGACAGTACGGAGGGAATGTCACACTGCAGGATGGACAGTACTGAGGGGGTGTCACACCGTGGGATGGACAGTACTGAGGGGGAGTCACACTGTGAGATGGACAGTACTGACAGAGGGTCACACTGTGGGATGGACAGTACAGACGGAGTGTCGCACTGTGAGATGGACAAGACTGAGGGAGTGTCACATTGGGGGATGGACGGTACTGAGGGAGTGTCACACTGTGGTGTGGACAGTACTGAGGGACTGTCACACTGTGGGATGGACAGTACTGAGGGAGTGTCATTCTGTGGGATGGACAGTACTGAGGGACTGTCACACTGTGGGATGGACAGTACTGAGGGAGTGTAACTCTGTGGGATGGACAGCACTGAGGGAATTTCACACCCTGGGAAGGGTAGTACTGAGGGAGTGTCACAGTGTGGGACGGGCAGTACTGACCAAGTGTCGCACTGTGTGTGGACAGTACGGAGGGAATGTCACAATGTGGGATGGACAGTACTGAGGGGGTGTCACACCGTGGGATGGAGAGTACTGAGGGGGAGTCACACTGTAAGATAGACAGTACTGACGGAGGGTCACACTGTGGGATGGACAGTACAGACGGAGTGTCGCACTGTGAGATGGACAAGACTGAGGGAGTGTCACATTGGGGGATGGACGGTACTGAGGGAGTGTAACACTGTGGTATGGACAGTACTGAGGGAGTGTCATACTGTGGGATGGACAGTACTGAGGGACTGTCACACTGTGGGATGGACAGTACTCAGGGGGTGTCACACCGTGGGATAGACAGTACTGAGGGGGTGTCACACTGTGGGATAGACAGTACTGAGGGGGTGTCACACTGTGAGATGGACAGTACTGAGGAAGTGTCACACTGTGGGATGGACAGTACTGAGGGAGAGTCACACTGTGGGAAGGGCAGTACTGAGGGAGTGCCACAGTGTGGGACGGGCAGTACTGAGGGAGTGTCACACTGTGTGTGGACAGTATGGAGGGAGTGTCACACTGTGGGATGGACAGTACTGGGGGGGGTCACACTGTGAGATGGACAGTACTGAGGGAGTATCACACTGTGGGATGGACAGTACTGACGGAGTGTCGCACTGTGAGATGGTCAAGACTGAGGAAGTGTCACATTGTGGGATGGACAGTACTGAGGGAGTGTCACACTGTTGGATGGATGGTACTGAGGGAGTGTCACACTGTGGGAAGGGCAGTACTGAGGGAGTGTCACAGTGTGGGTCGGGCAGTACTGAGCAAGTGTCGCACCGTGTGTGGACAGTATGGAGGGAATGTCACACTGTGGGATGGACAGTACTGAGGGGGAGTCACACTGTGAGATGGACAGTACTGACGGAGTGTCACACTGTGGGATGGACAGTACTGAGGGACTGTCACACTGTGGGATGGACAGTACTGAGGGAGTGTCACACTGTGAGATGGACAGTACTGAGGGAGTGTCACACTGTGGGATGGACAGTACTGAGGGAGTGTCACTCTGTGGGATGGACAGTACTGAGGGAATTTCACACCCTGGGAAGGGTAGTACTGAGGGAGTGTCACATTGTGGGACGGTCAGTACTGACCAAGTGTCGCACTGTGTGTGGACAGTACGGAGGGAATGTCACACTGTGGTGTGGACAGTACTGAGGGACTGTCACACAATGGGATGGACAGTACTGAGGGAGTGTCACACTGTGTGTGGACAGTATGGAGGGTGCGTCACACTGTGTGTGGACAGTATGGAGGGAGTGTCACACTGTGGGATGGACAGTACTGAGGGGGTGTCACACTGTGAGATGGACAGTACTGACGGAGTGTCACACTGTGGGATGGACAGTACTGAGGGGGAGTCACACTGTGGGATGGACAGTACTGACGGAGTGTCACACTGTGGGACGGACAGTATTGAGGGAGTGTCGCACTGTGAGATGGACAAGACTGAGGGAGTGTCACATTGGGGATGGACGGTACTGAGGGAGTGTCACACTGTGGTATGGACAGTACTGAGGGAGTGTCACACTATGGGATGGACAGTACTGAGGGAGTGTCACACTGTGGGATGGACAGTACTGAGCGACTGTCACACTATGGGAAGAACAGTACTGAGGGAGTGTCACACTGTGAGATGGACAGTACTGAGGGAGTGTAACACTGCTGGATGGACAATACTGAGGGAGTGTCACTCTGTGGGATGGACAGTACTGAGGGAATTTCACACCCTGGGAAGGGCGCTACTGAGGGAGTGTCACAGTGTGGGACGGGCAGTACTGACCAAGTGTCGCACTGTGTGTGGACAGTACGGAGGGAATGTCACACCGTGGGATGGACAGTACTGAGGGGGAGTCACACTGTGAGATGGACAAGACTGAGTGAGTGTCACATTGGGGGATGGACGGTACTGAGGGAGTGTCACACTGTGGAATGGACAGTACGGAGAGAGTGTCAGACTGTAGAATGGACAGTACTGATGGAATGTCACACTGTGGTGTGGACAGTACTGAGGGACTGTCACACTGTGGGATGGATAGTACTGATGGAGTGTCACACTGTGGGATGGACAGGTACTGAGGGACTGTCACACTGAGGGATGGACAGTACTGAGGGAGTGTCACACTGTGAGATGGACAGTACTGAGGGAGTGTCACACTGTGGGATGGACAGTACTGAGGGAGTGTCACACTGTGAGATGGACAGTACTGAGGGAGTGTCACACTGTGGGATGGACAGTACTGAGGGAGTGTCACTCTGTGGGATGGACAGCACTGAGGGAATTTCACACCCTGGGAAGGGCAGTACTGAGGGAGTGTCACAGTGTGGGACGGTCAGTACTGACCAAGTGTCGCACTGTGTGTGGACAGTACGGAGGGAATGTCACACTGTGGAATGGACAGTACTGAGAGAGTGTCAGACTGCAGAATGCACAGTACTGAGGGAGTGTCACACTGTGGTGTGGACAGTACTGAGGGACTGTCACACAATGGGATGGACAGTACTGAGGGAGTGTCACACTGTGTGTGGACAGTATGGAGGGTGCGTCACACTGTGTGTGGACAGTATGGAGGGAGTGTCACACTGTGTGTGGACAGTATGGAGGGTGCGTCACACTGTGTGTGGACAGTATGGAGGGAGTGTCACACTGTGGGATGGACAGTACTGAGGGGGTGTCACACTGTGAGATGGACAGTACTGACGGAGTGTCACACTGTGGGATGGACAGTACTGAGGGGGAGTCACACTGTGGGATGGACAGTACTGACGGAGTGTCACACTGTGGGACAGACAGTACTGAGGGAGTGTCGCACTGTGAGATGGACAAGACTGAGGGAGTGTCACATTGGGGGATGGACGGTACTGAGGGAGTGTCACACTGTGGTATGGACAGTACTGAGGGAGTGTCACACTATGGGATGGACAGTACTGAGGGAGTGTCACACTGTGGGATGGACAGTACTGAGGGACTGTCACACTGTGGGATGAACAGTACTGAGGGATTGTCACACTGTGAGATGGACAGTACTGAGGGAGTGTCACACTGCGGGATGGACAATACTGAGGGAGTGTCACTCTGTGGTATGGACAGTACTGAGGGAATTTCACACCCTGGGAAGGGCAGTACTGAGGGAGTGTCACAGTGTGGGACGGGCAGTACTGACCATGTGTCGCACTGTGTGTGGACAGTACGGAGGGAATGTCACACCGTGGGATGGACAGTACTGAGGGGGAGTCACACTGTGAGATGGACAGTACTGACGGAGGGTCACACTGTGGGATGGACAGTACAGAGGGAGTGTCGCACTGTGAGATGGACAAGACTGAGTGAGTGTCACATTGGGGGATGGACGGTACTGAGGGAGTGTCACACTGTGGAATGGACAGTACGGAGAGAGTGTCAGACTGTAGAATGGACAGTACTGATGGAATGTCACACTGTGGTGTGGACAGTACTGAGGGAGTGTCACACTGTGAGATGGACTGTACTGAGGGAGTGTCACATTGGGGGATGGACGGTACTGAGGGAGTGTCACACTGTGGTATGGACAGTACTGAGGGAGTGTCACACTATGGGATGGACAGTACTGAGGGAGTGTCACTCTGTGGGATGGACAGCACTGAGGGAATTTCACACCCTGGGAAGGGCAGTACTGAGGGAGTGTCACAGTGTGGGACGGGCAGTACTTACCAAGTGTCGCACTGTGTGTGGACAGTACGGAGGGAATGTCACACTGCAGGATGGACAGTACTGAGGGGGTGTCACACCGTGGGATGGACAGTACTGAGGGGGAGTCACCATGTGAGATGGACAGTACTGACAGAGGGTCACACTGTGGGATGGACAGTACAGACGGAGTGTCGCACTGTGAGATGGACAAGACTGAGGGAGTGTCACATTGGGGGATGGACGGTACTGAGGGAGTGTCACACTGTGGTGTGGACAGTACTGAGGGACTGTCACACTGTGGGATGGACAGTACTGAGGGAGTGTCACTCTGTGGGATGGACAGCACTGAGGGAATTTCACACCCTGGGAAGGGTAGTACTGAGGGAGTGTCACAGTGTGGGACGGGCAGTACTGACCAAGTGTCGCACTGTGTGTGGACAGTACGGAGGGAATGTCACAATGTGGGATGGACAGTACTGAGGGGGTGTCACACCGTGGGATGGAGAGTACTGAGGGGGAGTCATACTGTAATATAGACAGTACTGACGGAGGGTCACACTGTGGGATGGACAGTACAGACGGAGTGTCGAACTGTGAGATGGACAAGACTGAGGGAGTGTCACATTGGGGGATGGACGGTACTGAGGGAGTGTCACACTGTGGTGTGGACAGTACTGAGGGACTGTCACACTGTGGGATGGACAGTACTGAGGGAGTGTCACTCTGTGGGAAGGACAGCACTGAGGGAATTTCACACCCTGGGAAGGGTAGTACTGAGGGAGTGTCACAGTGTGGGACGGGCAGTACTGACCAAGTGTCGCACTGTGTGTGGACAGTACGGAGGGAATGTCACAATGTGGGATGGACAGTACTGAGGGGGTGTCACACCGTGGGATGGAGAGTACTGAGGGGGAGTCATACTGTAAGATAGACAGTACTGACGGAGGGTCACACTGTGGGATGGACAGTACAGACGGAGTGTCGCACTGTGAGATGGACAAGACTGAGGGAGTGTCACATTGGGGGATGGACGGTACTGAGGGAGTGTCACACTGTGGTATGGACAGTACTGAGGGAGTGTCATACTGTGGGATGGACAGTACTGAGGGACTGTCACACTGTGGGATGGACAGTACTGAGGGAGTGTCACTCTGTGGGATGGACAGCACTGAGGGAATTTCACACCCTGGGAAGGGTAGTACTGAGGGAGTGCAACAGTGTGGGACGGGCAGTACTGACCAAGTGTCGCACTGTGTGTGGACAGTACGGAGGGAATGTCACAATGTGGGATGGACAGTACTGAGGGGGTGTCACACCGTGGGATGGAGAGTACTGAGGGGGAGTCACACTGTGAGATAGACAGTACTGACGGAGGGTCACACTGTGGGATGGACAGTACAGAGGGAGTGTCGCACTGTGGGATGGACAGTACTGAGGAGTGTCACACCATGGGATGGACAGTACTGAGGGGGTGTCACACCGTCGGATGGAAAGTACTCAGGGAGTGTCACTCTGTGGGATGGACAGTATTGACGGAGTGTCACAATTGTGGGATGGACGGTACTGAGGGAGTGTCACACTGTGGGAAAGACAGTACTGAGGGAGTGTCACTCTGTGGGATGGACAGAACTGAGGGGATTTTACACCACGGGAAGGGCAGTACTGAGGGAGTGTCACAGTGTGGGACAGACAGTACTGAGGGAGTGTCACACTGTGTGTGGACAGTACGGAGGGAGTGTCACACTGTGAGATGGACAAGACTGAGTGAGTGACACATTGGGGGATGGACGGTGCTGAGGGAGAGTCACACTGTGGAATGGACGGTACTGAGAGAGCGTCAGACTGTAGAATGTACGGTACTGAGGGAGTGTCACACTGTGGGATGGACAGTACTAAGGGACTGTCACACTGAGGGATGGACAGTACTGAGGGAGTGTCACACTGTGGGATGGACAGTACTGAGGGAGTGTCACACTGTGAGATGGACAGTACTGAGGGAGTGTCACACTGTGGGATGGACAGTACTGAGGGAGTGTCACTCTGTGGTATGGACAGCACTGAGGGAATTTCACACCCTGGGAAGGGCAGTACTGAGGGAGGGTCACAGTGTGGGACGGGCAGTACTGACCAAGTGTCGCACTGTGTGTGGACAGTACGGAGGGAATGTCACACTGCAGGATGGACAGTACTGAGGGAGTGTCACTCTGTGGGATGGAGAGTACTGAGGGAATTTCACATCCTGGGAAGGGCAGTACTGAGGGAGTTTCACAGTGTGGGACGGGCAGTACTGACTAAGTGTCGCACTGTGTGTGGACAGTACAGAGGGAATGTCACACTGTGGAATGGACAGTACTGAGAGAGTGTCAGACTGTAGAATGCACAGTACTGAGGGAGTGTCACACTGTGGTGTGGACAGTACTGAGGGACTGTCACACAATGGGATGGACAGTACTGAGGGAGTGTCACACTGTGTGTGGACAGTATGGAGGGTGCGTCACACTGTGTGTGGACAGTATGGAGGGAGTGTCACACTGTGGGATGGACAGTACTGAGGGGGTGTCACACTGTGAGATGGACAGTACTGACGGAGTGTCACACTGTGGGATGGACAGTACTGAGGGGGAGTCACACTGTGGGATGGACAGTACTGACGGAGTGTCACACTGTGGGACGGACAGTATTGAGGGAGTGTCGCACTGTGAGATGGACAAGACTGAGGGAGTGTCACATTGGGGGATGGACGGTACTGAGGGAGTGTCACACTGTGGTATGGACAGTACTGAGGGAGTGTCACACTATGGGATGGACAGTACTGAGGGAGTGTCACACTGTGGGATGGACAGTACTGAGCGACTGTCACACTATGGGAAGAACAGTACTGAGGGAGTGTCACACTGTGAGATGGACAGTACTGAGGGAGTGTAACACTGCTGGATGGACAATACTGAGGGAGTGTCACTCTGTGGGATTGACAGTACTGAGGGAATTTCACACCCTGGGAAGGGCAGTACTGAGGGAGTGTCACAGTGTGGGACGGGCAGTACTGACCAAGTGTCGCACTGTGTGTGGACAGTACGGAGGGAATGTCACACCGTGGGATGGATAGTACTGAGGGGGAGTCACACTGTGAGATGGACAAGACTGAGTGAGTGTCACATTGGGGGATGGACGGTACTGAGGGAGTGTCACACTGTGGAATGGACAGTACGGAGAGAGTGTCAGACTGTAGAATGGACAGTACTGATGGAATGTCACACTGTGGTGTGGACAGTACTGAGGGACTGTCACACTGTGGGATGGATAGTACTGATGGAGTGTCACACTGTGGGATGGACAGGTACTGAGGGACTGTCACACTGAGGGATGGACAGTACTGAGGGAGTGTCACACTGTGAGATGGACAGTGCTGAGGGAGTGTCACACTGTGGGATGGACAGTACTGAGGGACTGTCACTGTGAGATGGACAGTACTGAGGGAGTGTCACACTGTGGGATGGACAGTACTAAGGGAGTGTCACTCTGTGGGATGGACAGCACTGAGGGAATTTCACACCCTGGGAAGGGCAGTACTGAGGGAGTGTCACAGTGTGGGACGGTCAGTACTGACCAAGTGTCGCACTGTGTGTGGACAGTACGGAGGGAATGTCACACTGTGGAATGGACAGTACTGAGAGAGTGTCAGACTGCAGAATGCACAGTACTGAGGGAGTGTCACACTGTGGTGTGGACAGTACTGAGGGACTGTCACACAATGGGATGGACAGTACTGAGGGAGTGTCACACTGTGTGTGGACAGTATGGAGGGTGCGTCACACTGTGTGTGGACAGTATGGAGGGAGTGTCACACTGTGGGATGGACAGTACTGAGGGGGTGTCACACTGTGAGATGGACAGTACTGACGGAGTGTCACACTGTGGGATGGACAGTACTGAGGGGGAGTCACACTGTGGGATGGACAGTACTGACGGAGTGTCACACTGTGGGACAGACAGTACTGAGGGAGTGTCGCACTGTGAGATGGACAAGACTGAGGGAGTGTCACATTGGGGGATGGACGGTACTGAGGGAGTGTCACACTGTGGTATGGACAGTACTGAGGGAGTGTCACACTATGGGATGGACAGTACTGAGGGAGTGTCACACTGTGGGATGGACAGTACTGAGGGACTGTCACACTGTGGGATGAACAGTACTGAGGGAGTGTCACACTGTGAGATGGACAGTACTGAGGGAGTGTCACACTGCGGGATGGACAATACTGAGGGAGTGTCACTCTGTGGTATGGACAGTACTGAGGGAATTTCACACCCTGGGAAGGGCAGTACTGAGGGAGTGTCACAGTGTGGGACGGGCAGTACTGACCATGTGTCGCACTGTGTGTGGACAGTACGGAGGGAATGTCACACCGTGGGATGGACAGTACTGAGGGGGAGTCACACTGTGAGATGGACAGTACTGACGGAGGGTCACACTGTGGGATGGACAATACAGAGGGAGTGTCGCACTCTGAGATGGACAAGACTGAGTGAGTGTCACATTGGGGGATGGACGGTACTGAGGGAGTGTCACACTGTGGAATGGACAGTACGGAGAGAGTGTCACACTATGGGATGGACAGTACTGAGGGAGTGTCACTCTGTGGGATGGACAGCACTGAGGGAATTTCACACCCTGGGAAGGGCAGTACTGAGGGAGTGTCACAGTGTGGGACGGGCAGTACTTACCAAGTGTCGCACTGTGTGTG
The DNA here is from genome assembly GCF_963921235.1 of Mobula hypostoma. Classification (NCBI taxonomy): domain Eukaryota; kingdom Metazoa; phylum Chordata; class Chondrichthyes; order Myliobatiformes; family Myliobatidae; genus Mobula; species Mobula hypostoma. The sequence continues at coordinate 138,110,625 of NC_086097.1, forward strand.
GACAGTACGGAGGGAATGTCACACTGCAGGATGGACAGTACTGAGGGGGTGTCACACCGTGGGATGGACAGTACTGAGGGGGAGTCACACTGTGAGATGGACAGTACTGACAGAGGGTCACACTGTGGGATGGACAGTACAGACGGAGTGTCGCACTGTGAGATGGACAAGACTGAGGGAGTGTCACATTGGGGGATGGACGGTACTGAGGGAGTGTCACACTGTGGTGTGGACAGTACTGAGGGACTGTCACACTGTGGGATGGACAGTACTGAGGGAGTGTCATTCTGTGGGATGGACAGTACTGAGGGACTGTCACACTGTGGGATGGACAGTACTGAGGGAGTGTCACTCTGTGGGATGGACAGCACTGAGGGAATTTCACACCCTGGGAAGGGTAGTACTGAGGGAGTGTCACAGTGTGGAACGGGCAGTACTGACCAAGTGTCGCACTGTGTGTGGACAGTACGGAGGGAATGTCACAATGTGGGATGGACAGTACTGAGGGGGTGTCACACCGTGGGATAGAGAGTACTGAGGGGGAGTCATACTGTAAGATAGACAGTACTGACGGAGGGTCACACTGTGGGATGGACAGTACAGACGGAGTGTCGCACTGTGAGATGGACAAGACTGAGGGAGTGTCACATTGGGGGATGGACGGTACTGAGGGAGTGCCACACTGTGGTATGGACAGTACTGAGGGAGTGTCATACTGTGGGATGGACAGTACTGAGGGACTGTCACACTGTGGGATGGACAGTACTGAGGGAGTGTCACTCTGTGGGATGGACAGCACTGAGGGAATTTCACACCCTGGGAAAGGTAGTACTGAGGGAGTGTCACAGTGTGGGACGGGCAGTACTGACCAAGTGTCGCACTGTGTGTGGACAGTACGGAGGGAATGTCACAATGTGGGATGGACAGTACTGAGGGGGTGTCACACCGTGGGATGGAGAGTACTGAGGGGGAGTCACACTGTGAGATAGACAGTACTGACGGAGGGTCACACTGTGGGATGGACAGTACAGAGGGAGTGTCGCACTGTGGGATGGACAGTACTGAGGAGTGTCACACCGTGGGATGGACAGTACTGAGGGGGTGTCACACCGTCGGATGGAAAGTACTCAGGGAGTGTCACTCTGTGGGATGGACAGTATTGAGGGAGTGTCACATTGTGGGATGGACGGTACTGAGGGAGTGTCACACTGTGGGAAAGACAGTACTGAGGGAGTGTCACTCTGTGGGATGGACAGAACTGAGGGGATTTTACACCACGGGAAGGGCAGTACTGAGGGAGTGTCACAGTGTGGGACAGACAGTACTGAGGGAGTGTCACACTGTGTGTGGACAGTACGGAGGGAGTGTCACACTGTGAGATGGACAAGACTGAGTGAGTGACACATTGGGGGATGGACGGTGCTGAGGGAGAGTCACACTGTGGAATGGACGGTACTAAGAGAGCGTCAGACTGTAGAATGTACGGTACTGAGTGAGTGTCACACTGTGGGATGGACAGTACTGAGGGACTGTCACACTGAGGGATGGACAGTACTGAGGGAGTGTCACACTGTGGGATGGACAGTACTGAGGGAGTGTCACACTGTGAGATGGACAGTACTGAGGGAGTGTCACACTGTGGGATGGACAGTACTGAGGGAGTGTCACTCTGTGGTATGGACAGCACTAAGGGAATTTCACACCCTGGGAAGGGCAGTACTGAGGGAGTGTCACAGTGTGGGACGGGCAGTACTGACCAAGTGTCGCACTGTGTGTGGACAGTACGGAGGGAATGTCACACTGCAGGATGGACAGTACTGAGGGAGTGTCACTCTGTGGGATGGAGAGTACTGAGGGAATTTCACATCCTGGGAAGGGCAGTACTGAGGGAGTTTCACAGTGTGGGACGGGCAGTACTGACTAAGTGTCGCACTGTGTGTGGACAGTACAGAGGGAATGTCACACTGTGGAATGGACAGTACTGAGAGAGTGTCAGACTGTAGAATGCACAGTACTGAGGGAGTGTCACACTGTGGTGTGGACAGTACTGAGGGACTGTCACACAATGGGATGGACAGTACTGAGGGAGTGTCACACTGTGTGTGGACAGTATGGAGGGTGCGTCACACTGTGTGTGGACAGTATGGAGGGAGTGTCACACTGTGGGATGAACAGTACTGAGGGGGTGTCACACTGTGAGATGGACAGTACTGACGGAGTGTCACACTGTGGGATGGACAGTACTGAGGGGGAGTCACACTGTGGGATGGACAGTACTGACGGAGTGTCACACTGTGGGACGGACAGTATTGAGGGAGTGTCGCACTGTGAGATGGACAAGACTGAGGGAGTGTCACATTGGGGGATGGACGGTACTGAGGGAGTGTCACACTGTGGTATGGACAGCACTGAGGGAGTGTCACACTATGGGATGGACAGTACTGAGGGAGTGTCACGCTGTGGGATGGACAGTACTGAGCGACTGTCACACTATGGGAAGAACAGTACTGAGGGAGTGTCACACTGTGAGATGGACAGTACTGAGGGAGTGTAACACTGCTGGATGGACAATACTGAGGGAGTGTCACTCTGTGGGATGGACAGTACTGAGGGAATTTCACACCCTGGGAAGGGCAGTACTGAGGGAGTGTCACAGTGTGGGACGGGCAGTACTGACCAAGTGTCGCACTGTGTGTGGACAGTACGGAGGGAATGTCACACCGTGGGATGGACAGTACTGAGGGGGAGTCACACTGTGAGATGGACAAGACTGAGTGAGTGTCACATTGGGGGATGGACGGTACTGAGGGAGTGTCACACTGTGGAATGGACAGTACGGAGAGAGTGTCAGACTGTAGAATGGACAGTACTGATGGAATGTCACACTGTGGTGTGGACAGTACTGAGGGACTGTCACACTGTGGGATGGATAGTACTGATGGAGTGTCACACTGTGGGATGGACAGGTACTGAGTGACTGTCACACTGAGGGATGGACAGTACTGAGGGAGTGTCACACTGTGAGATGGACAGTACTGAGGGAGTGTCACACTGTGGGATGGACAGTACTGAGGGAGTGTCACTCTGTGGGATGGACAGCACTGAGGGAATTTCACACCCTGGGAAGGGCAGTACTGAGGGAGTGTCACTCTGTGGGATGGACAGCACTGAGGGAATTTCACACCCTGGGAAGGGCAGTACTGAGGGAGTGTCACAGTGTGGGACGGTCAGTACTGACCAAGTGTCGCACTGTGTGTGGACAGTACGGAGGGAATGTCACACTGTGGAATGGACAGTACTGAGAGAGTGTCAGACTGCAGAATGCACAGTACTGAGGGAGTGTCACACTGTGGTGTGGACAGTACTGAGGGACTGTCACACAATGGGATGGACAGTACTGAGGGAGTGTCACACTGTGTGTGGACAGTATGGAGGGTGCGTCACACTGTGTGTGGACAGTATGGAGGGAGTGTCACACTGTGGGATGGACAGTACTGAGGGGGTGTCACACTGTGAGATGGACAGTACTGACGGAGTGTCACACTGTGGGATGGACAGTACTGAGGGGGAGTCACACTGTGGGATGGACAGTACTGACGGAGTGTCACACTGTGGGACAGACAGTACTGAGGGAGTGTCGCACTGTGAGATGGACAAGACTGAGGGAGTGTCACATTGGGGGATGGACGGTACTGACGGAGTGTCACACTGTGGTATGGACAGTACTGAGGGAGTGTCACACTATGGGATGGACAGTACTGAGGGAGTGTCACACTGTGGGATGGACAGTACTGAGGGACTGTCACACTGTGGGATGAACAGTACTGAGGGAGTGTCACACTGTGAGATGGACAGTACTGAGGGAGTGTCACACTGCGGGATGGACAATACTGAGGGAGTGTCACTCTGTGGTATGGACAGTACTGAGGGAATTTCACACCCTGGGAAGGGCAGTACTGAGGGAGTGTCACAGTGTGGGACGGGCAGTACTGACCATGTGTCGCACTGTGTGTGGACAGTACGGAGGGAATGTCGCACCGTGGGATGGACAGTACTGAGGGGAATCACACTGTGAGATGGACAGTACTGACGGAGGGTCACACTGTGGGATGGACAGTACAGAGGGAGTGTCACACTCTGAGATGGACAAGACTGAGTGAGTGTCACATTGGGGGATGGACGGTACTGAGGGAGTGTCACACTGTGGAATGGACAGTACGGAGAGAGTGTCAGACTGTAGAATGGACAGTACTGATGGAATGTCACACTGTGGTGTGGACAGTACTGAGGGACTGTCACACTGTGGGATGGATAGTACTGAGGGAGTGTCACACTGTGAGATGGACAGTACTGAGGGAGTGTCACATTGGGGGATGGACGGTACTGAGGGAGTGTCACACTGTGGTATGGACAGTACTGAGGGAGTGTCACACTATGGGATGGACAGTACTGAGGGAGTGTCACTCTGTGGGATGGACAGCACTGAGGGAATTTCACACCCTGGGAAGGGCAGTACTGAGGGAGTGTCACAGTGTGGGACGGGCAGTACTTACCAAGTGTCGCACTGTGTGTGGACAGTACGGAGGGAATGTCACACTGCAGGATGGACAGTACTGAGGGGGTGTCACACCGTGGGATGGACAGTACTGAGGGGGAGTCACACTGTGAGATGGACAGTACTGACAGAGGGTCACACTGTGGGATGGACAGTACAGACGGAGTGTCGCACTGTGAGATGGACAAGACTGAGGGAGTGTCACATTGGGGGATGGACGGTACTGAGGGAGTGTCACACTGTGGTGTGGACAGTACTGAGGGACTGTCACACTGTGGGATGGACAGTACTGAGGGAGTGTCATTCTGTGGGATGGACAGTACTGAGGGACTGTCACACTGTGGGATGGACAGTACTGAGGGAGTGTCACTCTGTGGGATGGACAGCACTGAGGGAATTTCACACCCTGGGAAGGGTAGTACTGAGGGAGTGTCACAGTGTGGGACGGGCAGTACTGACCAAGTGTCGCACTGTGTGTGGACAGTACGGAGGGAATGTCACAATGTGGGATGGACAGTACTGAGGGGGTGTCACACCGTGGGATGGAGAGTACTGAGGGGGAGTCATACTGTAAGATAGACAGTACTGACGGAGGGTCACACTGTGGGATGGACAGTACAGACGGAGTGTCGCACTGTGAGATGAACAAGACTGAGGGAGTGTCACATTGGGGGATGGACGGTACTGAGGGAGTGTCACACTGTGGTATGGACAGTACTGAGGGAGTGTCATGCTGTGGGATGGACAGTACTGAGGGACTGTCACACTGTGGGATGGACAGTACTGAGGGAGTGTCACTCTGTGGGATGGACAGCACTGAGGGAATTTCACACCCTGGGAAGGGTAGTACTGAGGGAGTGTCACAGTGTGGGACGGGCAGTACTAACCAAGTGTCGCACTGTGTGTGGACAGTACGGAGGGAATGTCACAATGTGGGATGGACAGTACTGAGGGGGTGTCACACCGTGGGATGGAGAGTACTGAGGGGGAGTCACACTGTGAGATAGACAGTACTGACGGAGGGTCACACTGTGGGATGGACAGTACAGAGGGAGTGTCGCACTGTGGGATGGACAGTACTGAGGAGTGTCACACCGTGGGATGGACAGTACTGAGGGGGTGTCACACCGTCGGATGGAAAGAACTCAGGGAGTGTCACTCTGTGGGATGGACAGTATTGACGGAGTATCACATTGTGGGATGGACGGTACTGAGGGAGTGTCACACTGTGGGAAAGACAGTACTGAGGGAGTGTCACTCTGTGGGATGGACAGAACTGAGGGGATTTTACACCACGGGAAGGGCAGTACTGAGGGAGTGTCACAGTGTGGGACAGACAGTACTGAGAGAGTGTCACACTGTGTGTGAACAGTACGGAGGGAGTGTCACACTGTGAGATGGACAAGACTGAGTGAGTGACACATTGGGGGATGGACGGTGCTGAGGGAGAGTCACACTGTGGAATGGACGGTACTGAGAGAGCGTCAGACTGTAGAATGTACGGTACTGAGGGAGTGTCACACTGTGGGATGGACAGTACTGAGGGACTGTCACACTGAGGGATGGACAGTACTGAGGGAGTGTCACACTGTGGGATGGACAGTACTGCGGGAGTGTCACACTGTGAGATGGACAGTACTGAGGGAGTGTCACACTGTGGGATGGACAGTACTGAGGGAGTGTCACTCTGTGGTATGGACAGCACTGAGGGAATTTCACACCCTGGGAAGGGCAGTACTGAGGGAGTGTCACAGTGTGGGACGGGCAGTACTGACCAAGTGTCGCACTGTGTGTGGACAGTACGGAGGGAATGTCACACTGCAGGATGGACAGTACTGAGGGAGTGTCACTCTGTGGGATGGAGAGTACTGAGGGAATTTCACATCCTGGGAAGGGCAGTACTGAGGGAGTTTCACAGTGTGGGACGGGCAGTACTGACTAAGTGTCGCACTGTGTGTGGACAGTACAGAGGGAATGTCACACTGTGGAATGGACAGTACTGAGAGAGTGTCAGACTGTAGAATGCACAGTACTGAGGGAGTGTCACACTGTGGTGTGGACAGTACTGAGGGACTGTCACACAATGGGATGGACAGTACTGAGGGAGTGTCACACTGTGTGTGGACAGTATGGAGGGTGCGTCACACTGTGTGTGGACAGTATGGAGGGAGTGTCACACTGTGGGATGGACAGTACTGAGGGGGTGTCACACTGTGAGATGGACAGTACTGACGGAGTGTCACACTGTGGGATGGACAGTACTGAGGGGGAGTCACACTGTGGGATGGACAGTACTGACGGAGTGTCACACTGTGGGACGGACAGTATTGAGGGAGTGTCGCACTGTGAGATGGACAAGACTGAGGGAGTGTCACATTGGGGGATGGACGGTACTGAGGGAGTGTCACACTGTGGTATGGACAGTACTGAGGGAGTGTCACACTATGGGATGGACAGTACTGAGGGAGTGTCACACTGTGGGATGTACAGTACTGAGCGACTGTCACACTATGGGAAGAACAGTACTGAGGGAGTGTCACACTGTGAGATGGACAGTACTGAGGGAGTGTCACTCTGTGGGATGGACAGTACTGAGGGAATTTCACACCCTGGGAAGGGCAGTACTGAGGGAGTGTCACAGTGTGGGACGGGCAGTACTGACCAAGTGTCGCACTGTGTGTGGACAGTACGGAGGGAATGTCACACCGTGGGATGGACAGTACTGAGGGGGAGTCACACTGTGAGATGGACAAGACTGAGTGAGTGTCACATTGGGGGATGGACGGTACTGAGGGAGTGTCACACTGTGGAATGGACAGTACGGAGAGAGTGTCAGACTGTAGAATGGACAGTACTGATGGAATGTCACACTGTGGTGTGGACAGTACTGAGGGACTGTCACACTGTGGGATGGATAGTACTGATGGAGTGTCACACTGTGGGATGGACAGGTACTGAGGGACTGTCACACTGAGGGATGGACAGTACTGAGGGAGTGTCACACTGTGAGATGGACAGTACTGAGGGAGTGTCACACTGTGAGATGGACAGTACTGAGGGAGTGTCACACTGTGGGATGGACAGTACTGAGGGAGTGTCACAGTGTGGGACGGTCAGTACTGACCAAGTGTCGCACTGTGTGTGGACAGTACGGAGGGAATGTCACACTGTGGTATGGACAGTACTGAGAGAGTGTCAGACTGCAGAATGCACAGTACTGAGGGAGTGTCACACTGTGGTGTGTACAGTACTGAGGGACTGTCACACAATGGGATGGACAGTGCTGAGGGAGTGTCACACTGTGTGTGGACAGTATGGAGGGTGCGTCACACTGTGTGTGGACAGTATGGAGGGAGTGTCACACTGTGGGATGGACAGAACTGAGGGGGTGTCACACTGTGAGATGGACAGTACTGACAGAGTGTCACACTGTGGGATGGACAGTACTGAGGGGGAGTCACACTGTGGGATGGACAGTACTGACGGAGTGTCACACTGTGGGACAGACAGTACTGAGGGAGTGTCGCACTGTGAGATAGACAAGACTGAGGGAGTGTCACATTGGGGGATGGACGGTACTGAGGGAGTGTCACACTGTGGTATGGACAGTACTGAGGGAGTGTCACACTATGGGATGGACAGTACTGAGGGAGTGTCACACTGTGGGATGGACAGTACTGAGGGACTGTCACACTGTGGGATGAACAGTACTGAGGGAGTGTCACACTGTGAGATGGACAGTACTGAGGGAGTGTCACACTGCGGGATGGACAATACTGAGGGAGTGTCACTCTGTGGTATGGACAGTACTGAGGGAATTTCACACCCTGGGAAGGGCAGTACTGAGGGAGTGTCACAGTGTGGGACGGGCAGTACTGACCATGTGTCGCACTGTGTGTGGACAGTACGGAGGGAATGTCACACCGTGGGATGGACAGTACTGAGGGGGAGTCACACTGTGAGATGGACAGTACTGACGGAGGGTCACACTGTGGGATGGACAGTACAGAGGGAGTGTCGCACTGTGAGATGGACAAGACTGAGTGAGTGTCACATTGGGGGATGGACGGTACTGAGGGAGTGTCACACTGTGGAATGGACAGTACGGAGAGAGTGTCAGACTGTAGAATGGACAGTACTGATGGAATGTCACACTGTGGTGTGGACAGTACTGAGGGACTGTCACACTGTGGGATGGATAGTACTGAGGGAGTGTCACACTGTGAGATGGACAGTACTGAGGGAGTGTCACATTGGGGGATGGACGGTACTGAGGGAGTGTCACACTGTGGTATGGACAGTACTGAGGGAGTGTCACACTATGGGATGGACAGTACTGAGGGAGTGTCACTCTGTGGGATGGACAGCACTGAGGGAATTTCACACCCTGGGAAGGGCAGTACTGAGGGAGTGTCACAGTGTGGGACGGGCAGTACTTACCAAGTGTCGCACTGTGTGTGGACAGTACGGAGGGAATGTCACACTGCAGGATGGACAGTACTGAGGGGGTGTCACACCGTGGGATGGACAGTACTGAGGGGGAGTCACACTGTGAGATGGACAGTACTGACAGAGGGTCACACTGTGGGATGGACAGTACAGACGGAGTGTCGCACTGTGAGATGGACAAGACTGAGGGAGTGTCACATTGGGGGATGGACGGTACTGAGGGAGTGTCACACTGTGGTGTGGACAGTACTGAGGGACTGTCACACTGTGGGATGGACAGTACTGAGGGAGTGTCATTCTGTGGGATGGACAGTACTGAGGGACTGTCACACTGTGGGATGGACAGTACTGAGGGAGTGTCACTCTGTGGGATGGACAGCACTGAGGGAATTTCACACCCTGGGAAGGGTAGTACTGAGGGAGTGTCACAGTGTGGGACGGGCAGTACTGACCAAGTGTCGCACTGTGTGTGGACAGTACGGAGGGAATGTCACAATGTGGGATGGACAGTACTGAGGGGGTGTCACACCGTGGGATGGAGAGTACTGAGGGGGAGTCATACTGTAAGATAGACAGTACTGACGGAGGGTCACACTGTGGGATGGACAGTACAGACGGAGTGTCGCACTGTGAGATGGACAAGACTGAGGGAGTGTCACATTGGGGGATGGACGGTACTGAGGGAGTGTCACACTGTGGTATGGACAGTACTGAGGGAGTGTCATACTGTGGGATGGACAGTACTGAGGGACTGTCACACTGTGGGATGGACAGTACTGAGGGAGTGTCACTCTGTGGGATGGACAGCACTGAGGGAATTTCACACCCTGGGAAGGGTAGTACTGAGGGAGTGTCACAGTGTGGGACGGGCAGTACTGACCAAGTGTCGCACTGTGTGTGGACAGTACGGAGGGAATGTCACAATGTGGGATGGACAGTACTGAGGGGGAGTCACACTGTGAGATAGACAGTACTGACGGAGGGTCACACTGTGGGATGGACAGTACAGAGGGAGTGTCGCACTGTGGGATGGACAGTACTGAGGAGTGTCACACCGTGGGATGGACAGTACTGAGGGGGTGTCACACCGTCGGATGGAAAGTACTCAGGGAGTGTCACTCTGTGGGATGGACAGTATTGAGGGAGTGTCACATTGTGGGATGGACGGTACTGAGGGAGTGTCACACTGTGGGAAAGACAGTACTGAGGGAGTGTCACTCTGTGGGATGGACAGAACTGAGGGGATTTTACACCACGGGAAGGGCAGTACTGAGGGAGTGTCACAGTGTGGGACAGACAGTACTGAGGGAGTGTCACACTGTGTGTGGACAGTACGGAGGGAGTGTCACACTGTGAGATGGACAAGACTGAGTGAGTGACACATTGGGGGATGGACGGTGCTGAGGGAGTGTCACACTGTGGGATGGACAGTACTGAGGGACTGTCACACTGAGGGATGGACAGTACTGAGGGAGTGTCACACTGTGGGATGGACAGTACTGAGGGAGTGTCACACTGTGAGATGGACAGTACTGAGGGAGTGTCACACTCTGGGATGGACAGTACTGAGGGAGTGCCACTCTGTGGGATGGACAGCACTGAGGGAATTTCACACCCTGAGAAGGGCAGTACTGAGGGAGTGTCACAGTGTGGGACGGGCAGTACTGACCAAGTGTCGCACTGTGTGTGGACAGTACGGAGGGAATGTCACACTGCAGGATGGACAGTACTGAGGGAGTGTCACTCTGTGGGATGGAGAGTACTGAGGGAATTTCACATCCTGGGAAGGGCAGTACTGAGGGAGTTTCACAGTGTGGGACGGGCAGTACTGACTAAGTGTCGCACTGTGTGTGGACAGTACAGAGGGAATGTCACACTGTGGAATGGACAGTACTGAGAGAGTGTCAGACTGTAGAATGCACAGTACTGAGGGAGTGTCACACTGTGGTGTGGACAGTACTGAGGGACTGTCACACAATGGGATGGACAGTACTGAGGGAGTGTCACACTGTGTGTGGACAGTATGGAGGGTGCGTCACACTGTGGGATGGACAGTACTGAGGGGGTGTCACACTGTGAGATGGACAGTACTGACGGAGTGTCACACCGTGGGATGGACAGTACTGAGGGGGAGTCACACTGTGGGATGGACAGTACTAACGGAGTGTCACACTATGGGACGGACAGTACTGAGGGAGTGTCGCACTGTGAGATGGACAAGACTGAGGGAGTGTCACATTGGGGGATGGACGGTACTGAGGGAGTGTCACACTGTCGTATGGACAGTACTGAGGGAGTGTCACACTATGGGATGGACAGTACTGAGGGAGTGTCACACTGTGGGATGGACAGTACTGAGGGACTGTCACACTGTGGGATGAACAGTACTGAGGGAGTGTCACACTGTGAGATGGACAGTACTGAGGGAGTGTCACACTGCTGGATGGACAATACTGAGGGAGTGTCACTCTGTGGGATGGACAGTACTGAGGGAATTTCACACCCTGGGAAGGGCAGTACTGAGGGAGTGTCACAGTGTGGGACGGGCAGTACTGACCAAGTGTCGCACTGTGTGTGGACAGTACGGAGGGAATGTCACACCGTGGGATGGACAGTACTGAGGGGGAGTCACACTGTGAGATGGACAGTACTGACGGAGGGTCACACTGTGGGATGGACAGTACAGAGGGAGTGTCGCACTGTGAGATGGACAAGACTGAGTGAGTGTCACATTGGGGGATGGACGGTACTGAGGCAGTGTCACACTGTGGAATGGACAGTACGGAGAGAGTGTCAGACTGTAGAATGGACAGTACTGATGGAATGTCACACTGTGGTGTGGACAGTACTGAGGGACTGTCACACTGTGGGATGGATAGTACTGAGGGAGTGTCACACTGTGGGATGGACAGGTACTGAGGGACTGTCACACTGAGGGATGGACAGTACTGAGGGAGTGTCACACTGTGAGATGGACAGTACTGAGGGAGTGTCACACTGTGGGATGGACAGTACTGAGGGAGTGTCATACTGTGAGATGGACAGTACTGAGGAAGTGTCACACTGTGGGATGGACAGTACTGAGGGAGTGTCACTCTGTGGGATGGACTGCACTGAGGGAATTTCACACCCTGGGAAGGGCAGTACTGAGGGAGTGTCACAGTGTGGGACGGGCAGTACTGACCAAGTGTCGCACTGTGTGTGGACAGTACGGAGGGAATGTCACACTGCAGGATGGACAGTACTGAGGGGGTGTCACACCGTGGGATGGACAGTACTGAGGGGGAGTCACACTGTGAGATGGACAGTACTGACAGAGGGTCACACTGTGGGATGGACGGTACTGAGAGAGCGTCAGACTGTAGAATGTACGGTAGTGAGGGAGTGTCACACTGTGGGATGGACAGTACTGAGGGACTGTCACACTGAGGGATGGACAGTACTGAGGGAGTGTCACACTGTGGGATGGACAGTACTGAGGGAGTGTCACACTGTGAGATGGACAGTACTGAGGGAGTGTCACACTCTGGGATGGACAGTACTGAGGGAGTGCCACTCTGTGGGATGGACAGCACTGAGGGAATTTCACACCCTGAGAAGGGCAGTACTGAGGGAGTATCACAGTGTGGGACGGGCAGTACTGACCAAGTGTCGCACTGTGTGTGGACAGTACGGAGGGAATGTCACACTGCAGGATGGACAGTACTGAGGGAGTGTCACTCTGTGGGATGGAGAGTACTGAGGGAATTTCACATCCTGGGAAGGGCAGTACTGAGGGAGTTTCACAGTGTGGGACGGGCAGTACTGACTAAGTGTCGCACTGTGTGTGGACAGTACAGAGGGAATGTCACACTGTGGAATGGACAGTACTGAGAGAGTGTCAGACTGTAGAATGCACAGTACTGAGGGAGTGTCACACTGTGGTGTGGACAGTACTGAGGGACTGTCACACAATGGGATGGACAGTACTGAGGGAGTGTCACACTGTGTGTGGACAGTATGGAGGGTGCGTCACATTGTGTGTGGACAGTATGGAGGGAGTGTCACACTGTGGGATGGACAGTACTGAGGGGGTGTCACACTGTGAGATGGACAGTACTGACGGAGTGTCACACCGTGGGATGGTCAGTACTGAGGGGGAGTCACACTGTGGGATGGACAGTACTAACGGAGTGTCACACCATAGGACGGACAGTACTGAGGGAGTGTCGCACTGTGAGATGGACAAGACTGAGGGAGCGTCACATTGGGGGATGGACGGTACTGAGGGAGTGTCACACTGTCGTATGGACAGTACTGAGGGAGTGTCACACTATGGGATGGACAGTACTGAGGGAGTGTCACACTGTGGGATGGACAGTACTGAGGGACTGTCACACTGTGGGATGAACAGTACTGAGGGAGTGTCACACTGTGAGATGGACAGTACTGAGCGAGTGTCACACTGCTGGATGGACAATACTGAGGGAGTGTCACTCTGTGGGATGGACAGTACTGAGGGAATTTCACACCCTGGGAAGGGCAGTACTGAGGGAGTGTCACAGTGTGGGACGGGCAGTACTGACCAAGTGTCGCACTGTGTGTGGACAGTACGGAGGGAATGTCACACCGTGGGATGGACAGTACTGAGGGGGAGTCACACTGTGAGATGGACAGTACTGACGGAGGGTCACACTGTGGGATGGACAGTACAGAGGGAGTGTCGCACTGTGAGATGGACAAGACTGAGTGAGTGTCACATTGGGGGATGGACGGTACTGAGGCAGTGTCACACTGTGGAATGGACAGTACGGAGAGAGTGTCAGACTGTAGAATGGACAGTACTGATGGAATGTCACACTGTGGTGTGGACAGTACTGAGGGACTGTCACACTGTGGGATGGATAGTACTGAGGGAGTGTCACACTGTGGGATGGACAGGTACTGAGGGACTGTCACACTGAGGGATGGACAGTACTGAGGGAGTGTCACACTGTGAGATGGACAGTACTGAGGGGGAGTCACACTGTGGGATGGACAGTACTGAGGGAGTGTCATACTGTGAGATGGACAGTACTGAGGAAGTGTCACACTGTGGGATGGACAGTACTGAGGGAGTGTCACTCTGTGGGATGGACTGCACTGAGGGAATTTCACACCCTGGGAAGGGCAGTACTGAGGGAGTGTCACAGTGTGGGACGGGCAGTACTGACCAAGTGTCGCACTGTGTGTGGACAGTACGGAGGGAATGTCACACTGCAGGATGGACAGTACTGAGGGGGTGTCACACCGTGGGATGGACAGTACTGAGGGGGAGTCACACTGTGAGATGGACAGTACTGACAGAGGGTCACACTGTGGGATGGACAGTACAGACGGAGTGTCGCACTGTGAGATGGACAAGACTGAGGGAGTGTCACATTGGGGGATGGACGGTACTGAGGGAGTGTCACACTGTGGTGTGGAGAGTACTGAGGGACTGTCACACTGTGGGATGGACAGTACTGAGGGAGTGTCACACTGTGGGATGGACAGTACTGAGGGACTGTCACACTGTGGGATGGACAGTACTGAGGGAGTGTCACACTGTGAGATGGACAGTACTGAGGGAGTGTCACACTGTGGGATGGACAGTACTGAGGGAGTGTCACTCTGTGGGATGGACAGTACTGAGGGAATTTCACACCCTGGGAAGGGTAGTACTGAGGGAGTGTCACAGTGTGGGACGGTCAGTACTGACCAAGTGTCGCACTGTGTGTGGACAGTACGGAGGGAATGTCACACTGTGGAATGGACAGTACTGAGAGAGTGTCAGAGTGTAGAATGCACAGTACTGAGGGAGTGTCACACTGTGGTGTGGACAGTACTGAGGGACTGTCACACAATGGGATGGACAGTACTGAGGGAGTCTCACACTGTGTGTGGACAGTATGGAGGGTGCGTCACACTGTGTGTGCACAGTATGGAGGGAGTGTCACACTGTGGGATGGACAGTACTGAGGGGGTGTCACACTGTGAGATGGACAGTACTGACGGAGTGTCACACTGTGGGATGGACTGTACTGAGGGGGAGTCACACTGTGGGATGGACAGTACTGACGGAGTCTCACACTGTGGGAAGGACAGTACTGAGGGAGTGTCGCACTGTGAGATGGACAAGACTGAGGGAGTGTCACATTGGGGGATGGACGGTACTGAGGGAGTGTCGCACTGTGGTATGGACAGTACTGACGGAGTGTCACACTATGGGATGGACAGTACTGAGGGAGTTTCACACTGTGAGATGGACAGTACTGAGGGAGTGTCACACTGCGCGATGGACAATACTGAGGGAGTGTCACTCTGTGTGTGGACAGTACGGAGGGAATGTCACACCGTGGGATGGACAGTACTGAGGGGGAGTCACACTGTGAGATGGACAGTGCTGACGGAGGGTCACGCTGTGGGATGGACAGTACAGAAGGAGTGTCGCACTGTGAGATGGACAAGACTGAGTGAGTGTCACATTGGGGGATGGACGGTACTGAGGGAGTGTCACACTGTGGAATGGACAGTACGGAGAGAGTGTCAGACTGTAGTATGGAGAGTACTGATGGAATGTCGCACTGTGGTGTGGACAGTACTGAGGGACTGTCACACTGTGGGATGGATAGTACTGAGGGAGTGTCACACTGTGGGATGGACAGGTACTGAGGGACTGTCACACTGAGGGATGGACAGTACTGAGGGAGTGTCACACTGTGAGATGGACAGTACTGAGGGAGTGTCACACTGTGGGATGGACAGTACTGAGGGAGTGTCACACTGTGAGATGGACAGTACTGAGGGAGTGTCACACTGTGGGATGGACAGTACTGAGGGAGTGTCACACTGTGGGATGGACAGCACTGAGGGAATTTCACACCCTGGGAAGGGCAGTACTGAGGGAGTGTCACAGTGTGGGACGGGCAGTACTGACCAAGTGTCGCACTGTGTGTGGACAGTACGGAGGGAATGTCACACTGCAGGATGGACAGTACTGAGGGGGTGTCACACCGTGGGATGGACAGTACTGAGGGGGAGTCACACTGTGAGATGGACAGTACTGACAGAGGGTCACATTGTGGGATGGACAGTACAGACGGAGTGTCGCACTGTGAGATGGACAAGACTGAGGGAGTGTCACATTTGGGGATGGACGGTACTGAGGGAGTGTCACACTGTGGTGTGGACAGTACTGAGGGACTGTCACACTGTGGGATGGACAGTACTGAGGGAGTGTCATACTGTGGGATGGACAGTACTGAGGGACTGTCACACTGTGGGATGGACAGTACTGAGGGAGTGTCACTCTGTGGGATGGACAGCACTGAGGGAATTTCACACCCTGGGAAGGGTAGTACTGAGGGAGTGTCACAGTGTGGGACGGGCAGTACTGACCAAGTGTCGCACTGTGTGAGGACAGTACGGAGGGAATGTCACAATGTGGGATGGACAGTACTGAGGGGGTGTCACACCGTGGGATGGACAGTACTGAGGGGGAGTCACACTGTGAGATGGACAGTACTGACAGAGGGTCACACTGTGGGATGGACAGTACAGACGGAGTGTCGCACTGTGAGATGGACAAGACTGAGGGAGTGTCACATTTGGGGATGGACGGTTCTGAGGGAGTGTCACACTGTGGTGTGGACAGTACTGAGGGACTGTCACACTGTGGGATGGACAGTACTGAGGGAGTGTCATACTGTGGGATGGACAGTACTGAGGGACTGTCACACTGTGGGATGGACAGTACTGAGGGAGTGTCACTCTGTGGGATGGACAGCACTGAGGGAATTTCACACCCTGGGAAGGGTAGTACTGAGGGAGTGTCACAGTGTGGGATGGGCAGTACTGACCAAGTGTCGCACTGTGTGTGGACAGTACGGACGGAATGTCACAATGTGGGATGGACAGTACTGAGGGGGTGTCACACCGTGGGATGGAGAGTACTGAGGGGGAGTCACACTGTAAGATAGACAGTACTGACGGAGGGTCACACTGTGGGATGGACAGTACAGACGGAGTGTCGCACTGTGAGATGGACAAGACTGAGGGAGTGTCACATTGCGGGATGGACGGTACTGAGGGAGTGTCACACTGTGGTATGGACAGTACTGAGGGAGTGTCATATTGTGGGAAAGACAGTACTGAGGGACTGTCACACTGTGGGATGGACAGTACTGAGGGAGTGTCACTCTGTGGGATGGACAGCACTGAGGGAATTTCACACCCTGGGAAGGGTAGTACTGAGGGAGTGTCACAGTGTGGGACGGGCAGTACTGACCAAGTGTCGCACTGTGTGTTGACAGTACGGAGGGAATGTCACAATGTGGGATGGACAGTACTGAGGGGGTGTCACACCGTGGGATGGAGAGTACTGAGGGGGAGTCACACTGTGAGATAGACAGTACTGACGGAGGGTCACACTGTGGGATGGACAGTACAGAGGGAGTGTCGCACTGTGGGATGGACAGTACTGGGGAGTGTCGCACTGTGGGA